>NC_050192.1:25838923-26138923 GCF_008315115.2 Sander lucioperca | reverse complement strand
AACAGCATAGACTGTTATGGTTTTCGTTTACCTTCTATGTTAATATTTAAGAAGTATTTACCACGGTTTCAGTGCACATAAAGCATGCAGGGATGCAAAGACAGTCATCATCTGTGTGGTTCTAAAGATGGCTGGATGATATTTCCTGATTGTTAGGACCAGTTTAGTAAAAGTTGCACTGAGGCTAACGCTACATTGAACAGTGGGGCAACAAAATGCAGTAAAGCTGTGTCAGGAGCGGGATTTGAACCAACGCCTCCACTTATAGACCAGAAGTCCCTTAACTCAGGAAGGAGTCAAACCTTGAGTCTGGCGCCTTAGACCACTCGGCCATCCTGACTACTGGAGTGTTTGGATAGACTGCTATGGTTTTCTTTTACCTTCTACCCTAATATTTTAAGAAGGACTGTATATATAATTTGCACTGAGGCTAACGCTATATTAACAGTGGGACAACAAAATGCAGTAAAGCTGTGTCAGGATTGGGATTTGAACCCACGCCTCCATTTGGAGACCAGAAGTCCCTTAACTCAGGAAGGAGTCACACCTTGAGTCTGGCGCCTTAGACCACTCGGCCACCCTGACCGCTGGTGTAATAGGATAGACTGCTATGATTTTCTTTTACCTTCTATGTTAATATTTAAGAAGTATTTACCACGGTTTCAGTGCACATAAAGCATGCAGGGTGCAAAGACAGTCATCATCTGTGTGGTTCTAAAGATGGCTGGATGATATTTCCTTATAAGACCAGTTTAGTAAAATTTGTTAATTTTATATTAACAGTGGGACAACAAAATGCAGTAAAGCTGTGTCAGGAGTGGGATTTGAACCCACGCCTCCATTTGGAGACCAGAAGTCCCTTAACTCTGGAAGGAATCAAACCTTGAGTCTGGCGCCTTAGACCGCTCGGCCATCCTGACTAGTGGAGTAATAGAACAGACTGTTATGGTTTTCGTTTACCTTCTATGTTAATATTTAAGAAGTATTTACCACGGTTTCAGTGCACATAAAGCATGCAGGGATGCAAAGACAGTCATCATCTGTGTGGTTCTAAAGATGGCTGGATGATATTTCCTGATTGTTACGACCAGTTTAGTAAAAGTTGCACTGAGGCTAACGCTACATTGAACAGTGGGGCAACAAAATGCAGTAAAGCTGTGTCAGGAGCGGGATTTGAACCAACGCCTCCACTTATAGACCAGAAGTCCCTTAACTCAGGAAGGAGTCAAACCTTGAGTCTGGCGCCTTAGACCACTCGGCCATCCTGACTACTGGAGTGTTTGGATAGACTGCTATGGTTTTCTTTTACCTTCTACCCTAATATTTTAAGAAGGACTGTATATATAATTTGCACTGAGGCTAACGCTATATTAACAGTGGGACAACAAAATGCAGTAAAGCTGTGTCAGGAGTGGGATTTGAACCCACGCCTCCATTTGGAGACCAGAAGTCCCTTAACTCAGGAAGGAGTCACACCTTGAGTCTGGCGCCTTAGACCACTCGGCCACCCTGACCGCTGGTGTAATAGGATAGACTGCTATGATTTTCTTTTACCTTCTATGTTAATATTTAAGAAGTATTTACCACGGTTTCAGTGCACATAAAGCATGCAGGGTGCAAAGACAGTCATCATCTGTGTGGTTCTAAAGATGGCTGGATGATATTTCCTTATAAGACCAGTTTAGTAAAATTTGTTAATTTTATATTAACAGTGGGACAACAAAATGCAGTAAAGCTGTGTCAGGAGTGGGATTTGAACCCACGCCTCCATTTGGAGACCAGAAGTCCCTTAACTCTGGAAGGAATCAAACCTTGAGTCTGGCGCCTTAGACCGCTCGGCCATCCTGACTAGTGGAGTAATAGAACAGACTGTTATGGTTTTCGTTTACCTTCTATGTTAATATTTAAGAAGTATTTACCACGGTTTCAGTGCACATAAAGCATGCAGGGATGCAAAGACAGTCATCATCTGTGTGGTTCTAAAGATGGCTGGATGATATTTCCTGATTGTTAGGACCAGTTTAGTAAAAGTTGCACTGAGGCTAACGCTACATTGAACAGTGGGGCAACAAAATGCAGTAAAGCTGTGTCAGGAGCGGGATTTGAACCCACGCCTCCACTTGTAGACCAGAAGTCCCTTAACTCAGGAAGGAGTCAAACCTTGAGTCTGGCGCCTTAGACCACTCGGCCATCCTGACTACTGGAGTGTTTGGATAGACTGCTATGGTTTTCTTTTACCTTCTACCCTAATATTTTAAGAAGGAATGTATATATAATTTGCACTGAGGCTAACGCTATATTAACAGTGGGACAACAAAATGCAGTAAAGCTGTGTCAGGAGTAGGATTTGAACCCACGCCTCCATTTGGAGACCAGAAGTCCCTTAACTCAGGAAGGAGTCAAACCTTGAGTCTGGCGCCTTAGGCCGCTCGGCCATCCTGACCACTGCTGTAATAGGATAGACTGCTATGATTTCTTTTTACCTTCTACCTCAATATTTTAAGAAATAAAACAACAGTAACCAAGGGGGTGGGGCTTAACGAACGGTTAACCCGCACTTTGTATTTTACAATGCCTTTTCGCTCAAATAATACAGACGACAATCTACGCGAAGGCAGAGCAGAGTAAATTTTAGCCACTGGTGACTCCTAAGTGGGTCCTTGTGAAGATGATTAGGGACTGCAATTATTTTCGTCTGTATGTCTGTCGGTTTTTATTTTCATCCCAATCAAACAGGCAGTGAATGCCTGTTTTAAAAAGAAATGCGGACCTCATTTGTTATAACTGATTAAACGTCTCTTGTACAGTGTTCATTTCTTTTCCTGTACAGTCGCGCCTTCATTCTGCATCATAACAAAAGCTAAAGTAAAGAGTAGTGATCAAATATGATGCATGTTCAGTATCACATTTTGTTATTCTGATTGATGCAATGAAGCATGTTGACTGTGGCTGTTTACAGTTTGGAACGTTACAAATATGATCACTTCGGCACGCATCTTTCCTTCAGTCCACAAACTGATCCAAACACGTACTTTTATCATGTGTTCTGTCACAGTTAGTCGAGCTGTAACCATAAGACATTTTGTTTTCATGTAGCACTTAGGTCGTAGAACCAGCTGTGTGGCAAATGAAAGCTTACCGGTGGCATACACAGCTGTCTTCCCCTCTCTGTGTGGGCAGTGACTTTAACCAGTTACTGACAGCGATTCACTTGTTTTGTGATATTATATTATTGTTGGCTCAGCAGGGAAAAGTTCCCTCTGAGTCTCCAGCTGCTGCTCCAAAACACATCTGGTCAATGTTTGTGGTTATGCGACTGAGATTCATGTAGCCCACTTGGTCAAATCATGCGAATCAGACACCTAATGTCAGACAACACCATCAGAACTTATTCATTTGAAGTTTCAATATTTGAAATGCAGGGGTGAGGCAAAGATATTACAGCATTCAAGCCCCTCAGAAACAACAAGTGGCTGGATGCTGGTGCTGAATCAGTGATCTTCTTTTAAATCACATCTTAAAACACATTTTTGTAGACTTGCTTTTGTGCGATTCCGTCATTTTATCGTCTTTCTCATTACGGTATCTTTTTTCCCCACTATCCCCCCCATTAACTTGAGTTTAGTTATTGAATCGTGATTTTTTTCCTGTACTTTATAGCTGCCCCATCTTTCCTTTTTCAATGATGTGTATATATTAGATTAGATTAGATTCAACTTTATTGTCATTGTGCAGTGTACAAGTACAAAGACAGCGAAATGCAGTTTGCGTCCAACCAGAAGTGCAAAAAAAGCATTAAAGTGCAATGCGATATACAAGTATAGACAGGTGGTGCATAGGCAGGACAAGAAATATATTGCAGTGTTATAAGAGCAGAATAAATATGGCTTAGTAGGTTAAATTGTATATGGGCATGCGTATTGATTTAATTGGCTTTTATTTCCTCTGTCAAAGCCCTTTTTAAACTATTACTATTACTATATAAATACAGTTATTATTGGCCAAGTACATTATGGGTGGTGATGGTGCAGTGGATATGATGCATGCTTTTGGTGTGGGAGACATGGGTTCGATTCCCACTGCGATACAACAACCAATGTGTCTCTGAGCAAGACAACTATTATTATTATTATTATTATTATTATATCAATGTACAGTAGAGCTCCCTGTGTGCAGGGGGGCCAGATACCTAGATTTTTCATAAAATGATAATTTTTGGTCATGGAAAATGGATTTGTGCAAGTTTGTAATAATGTAACACAAATCCATTTTAAATTCAATTCATACCAACATTTGCAGCAAACATATAATGTGTCTGCTCCGAATTGCATCTTCTCCGTCAAAAGCGGCACTCACAGGGAGCAGACTGGATTAAACTTCTGCACACATTGCATTCCTGTCGCTTTCCACACCACATCAATACAAATCCATTACACCTTTTATAAAAGACACAACTGAGGGATGACTGGATGGAAATTAAGCTGGTAAAATACATTGAGAGCCCGGTGAGCTGTGTGTTCGTCCAAGAATGGGTACGTACTGTAGGAAGGGGAGAGAGCTGCCAAACATCTAATTGTACATCCTACAGGAAGTGAAGTCCGTCACAGTAACACGCTAACAGCGAGTGATGGCTTGTTAGTATCAAAATGGCGCCATAGGAGCTGGAGCTATCATTTATTTTTTTGACCTTCTATGTTAATATTTAAGAAGTATTTACCACGGTTTCAGTGCACATAAAGCATGCAGGGATGCAAAAACAGTCATCATCTGTGTGGTTCTAAAGATGGCTGGATGATATTTCCTAATTGTTAGGACCACTGACGCTACATTGAACGGTGGGACAACAAAATGCAGTAAAACTGTGTCAGGAGTGGGATTTGAACCCACGCCTCCATTTGGAGACCAGAAGTCCCTTAACTCAGGAAGGAGTCAAACCTTGAGTCTGGCGCCTTAGACCGCTCGGCCATCCTGACCGCTGGTGTAATAGGATAGACTGCTATGATTTTCTTTTACCTTCTATGTTAATATTTAAGAAGTATTTACCACGGTTTCAGTGCACATAAAGCATGCAGGGATGCAAAGACAGTCATCATCTGTGTGGTTCTAAAGATGGCTGGATGATATTTCCTGATTGTTAGGACCAGTTTAGTAAAATCTGCACTGAGGCTAACGCTACATTGAACAGTGGGACAACAAAATGCATACATGTATACTTTTACTCCGATACATTTCCTTCTAAGCGTCTTCGTTACTACAAAATAAAATCAGAAGAAATTTGTTAAACTGCTTAGAAAAAAGCAGTTTGGCCAGTCATCGCTCCTAAAATTGCACCTCCATTCCCACACTGATCTCACTAAGTGGCGTATGCGTATTCAACGCCGTTTGGCCTCCATTGGCCTACATTACATGTGAATTTTTGCCATAGCGAGCAGTATAAAAGGACGGACGTCCGCAGAGGTAGGTTGGTTGGGGTGGCAGATGGGTAAAACACAGGACTTTCACCCAGGAGAACCAGGATCGCGTACCACGTGTAGCATTTAACAACTGTTTTTTTTTTTGTTTTTTTTAAAGCCTTCCCCAATGATCTTTTCCTAAACCCAACCGTTTATTGTTTTCCTAAGCGTGTGACGTTAGTCACCATCGTGTTTTTGTCGTTATGTCGTTTTAGTGTTACTAAAGCCTTTCCCAATTTGGTTTCCAATCTGATGATCGGTTCCAAATTTAATATGCGCGAGTTTTGGTTTCCGTGTAGTGGCCAGGCGCTCGTTGTGTTGTAGCCATGGAGCACAGTAAGCAGCGCTCTAAAGTGTGGCTGAAAAAGCCCGCTAAAACTGTAAATCACCATTGAATCAAAATATTATCTGTAAAATAAGCATGTGACCTGTTTCAACTCCACCCTTCAAAGAATCAGAATCGTCGAATCGAGGATAGGTAAGAACCGGAATCAAAAGCAAGATTGGGAATTACAGCTCTATACAATAATACAGTAGTATTAATACAGTAATAATACCAAAGTGGGTGGTTTTGCTGCTTTAAATATCTGAATTTTTCTTCCACCACTGACTATAAAACTCACCTCTTTGAACTTGCTTTTTCCTAACACACTTTCTCAGTTTTTTCCCTTCTTTTCACTGCCCACCTCTCTTGCTTGTCTCTGCTTGTCCATGGACCTATGTGTTTTCTTTTGTCTGTTATGTAACCTTGTCTATGTACCTTGTCTGTTTGTTGTATCTATGTAACCAAAACTGTAAAGCGTCTTTGAGTGTCTTGAAAAGCGCTATAAAAAATAAATGTATTATTATAGAGACAAATACCTTAAGTAGGCTACAATACTTGAGAAGGCTACTTGATCATAGCATGCAGTTCATAAGACAACCCCTCGTTTTGACTCCTTTCCTTTCCTACTTTCCCTTGAACGCATCTGAGCAGTGAGTGCAGCGACAACGTGGCCGGGCGGAATGTAAACAAAGGATCCCAGTCAGTAAACGGGCCCAATCATTAAATAAACCTTCTCTTTTCATTTAATCTGAAACATTGCACAAACACACTTTAGCATGTAGGCCTATACACATGCATACTGATTATTCTATCTTAAGATAACGCATTTGAGATGAAAAAAGGGAACAATTAGACCGAATGAATCCACTTAGAATGTCATTTTAAGTCAATACAAGCTGTTTCCCCAGCTTAGGTTTCTTGCCCAACGAGTATAGCATACCTGGAAGGAAAGGGGGTGATTGAGAGAATAAGGAGCCCCCAGCAATGATTGGCGGTGTAACACGACGCTTCGGGAGTCCTGCATCATCACATGGCAGATGGAAATTTCCACTCAGTCTTCTCGCTTCGTTAAATGTAAAGGGTCTCCAACTCTTGTCTCCACTAGTCCGCCTGCTAGCTGCTGCAGCTGTCCGCCACACCGAAACATTAGGTAAGCCCCTCCAACATTTACACCTCTATTACACTTAGGCCTATGACATGTTTTTATAAATCTACCCGCGAATGTGATTTGCTGCCTTATTTTGATGTTTGACGGCGGGTTGCTTTGATTCTTATGGTTGCTTTGATGTCAAATGGATTCGAGAGGTTTTTAACAGGCTTATGTAGAAAACGTAGGAAAATAAAAAAGAAGGATTGTGCGTGAGTTTTCCAAAGACTCGTTTCTCTTTTTTTCTCCTTGACTCTTTTTCTCAGATGCATTCAAAGTTGCAAACTAACACGCGAAAGAGAACGAGCAACAGCAGCTGTTTGTGGAGCGCTTCCTCTGGGTGTTGCCTTAAGTCAAGAAAGCAGGGTAACGCGCCAAACACGCGTCTGTACTTCTGCAAGAGAAACAGGCTTTGTGGTCTGGTGTACGGGGATCGTTTAGTGTCGTATTACGCTCATAAATAGGCTACACGTTTGCGCTGAAGGCACCAGTTGATACTATGGTTTGAAACTCCAATTTGCATGTTGTGTTGTGTTCACACTGTGCTGCCAAATGTCCGCCTTTACTGACACAAAGGCGACTATTATTATTGTTTTCCAGTTTGCATCATGTAGGCTAGACTGCTTTTGTGTCTGCTCCCAGCGTGTATGCAAGTCACAAATCATAGAGTTTAAGTTATTTGGAAAGGATAAACAGAAGAGGAATATGAATAACGGTGTAATATATGGGGCATGTCTTTATGTAACAGCCAACAGACAGTAGCATGCTGAGTGTGGCCTGCTGCAGGGCCCACTGAGGGCTAATAAATATGTTGTGACTGTAATCACAGGCTTACGGAAGAGGATTAGGGCCACATGCGAAAAATGTATGTGAGTTCTGAGTTGGAAGTCAGAATTCTGAGGGGGAAAAAAGTCAGGATTCTGAGTTTAAAGTCAGTTTTAGGGGCCGGAATTAATGTGGATTCTGAGTTTGAAGTCAGATTTCTGAGAAGAAATTCAGAAATCTGAGTTTAAACTTCTGACATTAAACTCAGAATTCTGAATTTTGTTTCTCAGAAATTGGAGTTTAAAGTCAGAATTCTGGGTTTAAAGTTAGCTTTCCGAGAAGAAATTAAAAATTCTGAGTTTAAACTACTGACCTTTTTCTTAGAATTCTGACTTTAAACTCAGAACTCAAATACATTTTTCATATTGGCCCTAATCCTCTTCCGTACAGGCTCAAACTGCTGCCATGCTCTGGTTGAAAATATTGTGCTAAATTGCAGAATTCTTTTTAACGTAACTCCAAAAACTTGATGATGGGCTACCCTCAGTATCACCACAGAAACTCGATTTTTCTTTCTTTTACGTCATCCCTTTCTCATCAAATTTACTGTTGTTGAATGTAGTCTTCCTCTGTTTGATTCTGTAAGTACTTGGGAATCACTTTGAGAAAGAAAAGGCAATAACAGGGGACAGCAGTGTTTCCAAATGTCTCTGTTTTAGGGGCTCGGAAAATGTCGGAAATAATGTGAACGCGAAGCGTAAACATAGAAAAAGATATGCGTTTTTAAACTAAACGTATTAGTGTGGCTGTAGTAGTAGTAGAGCTGCAAAGATTAATTGATTAATTGAGGTTTTTTTTTGAAAAAAAAAGCAAAAAGTCTCTGATTCCATCTTCTTAATTGTGTATGTTCTAGTTTCTTCTCTCCTCTGTGACAGTAAACTGAGTATCTTTGAGTTGTGGACAAAACAAGACATTTGAGGACGTCATCTTGGCCTTTGGGAAACACTTTCAGACGTTTTTCACCATTTTCTGACATTTTATAGACCAAACAACTAATCAATTATTCGAGAAAATACGGTTATGTTGCTGCCCTAAGCGTAAAACAGAGGGGTATCCTTTTGTTCTTCGTGGGGATTTCCAAAACGTGCCTTTGCTTGGCTACTTTTCATACACATGCTCAGTTGTTGGCACTTTCTTTACTGTAATACTTTATGTTCATCCTCTTAAGCCACTATTATGTTAAGCATTTGAAGCGACAGCCCATGATCGCAGCCACATACAGCAGAGCGACTGCTCATAGGCTGAAAACAAAGACTAGACTCAGCCAAGAGAATATCTTGGCTTTGGAACAGTTAAGTGGTGTGTTCAGTTTCTATCATTGCTCTTCTGACTGCTAAAAATACCCCGTTGCCACACAGTGTATTTATCCACATTCAAACCCGCTCTGTTCTCTGTGCACCTTACTTACGTAACAGTTAGAACGGATCTGGCAATGTCTTCCCTTAGCGAAGCTCACCTATGTCTTAGTCACACAGCTTTTTAAGTTTCAACACTATAGACAGTAACAGGGCTGCAACTAACGATTATTTTCATTGGCGATTAATCTGTTGATTATTTTCTCCATTAATCGACTAGTCGTTTGGTCTATAAAATGTCAGAAAGTGATGACAGATTAGTATTTCCCAAAGCCCAAAATGATGTCCTCAAATGTCTTGTTTTGTCCACAACTTAAAGATATTCAGTTTACTGTCACAGAGGAGAGAAGAAACTAGAACAATATTCACATTCAAGAAGCAGAGAACCGATGAATCAATTAATCTTTGCAGCTCTATACAATAATACAGTATCATTAATACAGTAATAATACCCAAGTGGGTGTGTTTTATGGTTATGTTAAAGCTTTAGTGCGTAACTTTTGGATATTAATGATTGCCGTCACATTCAAGCCATTGCCAAATGAGTTACTACAAAGCTGATAAAGACTATCAGCTTCACACAACTCTCTCTGTATTTCTCAGTATGGCTATGTTCAGAAGATTATGTCGTCCACCGACTTTCGCGGCAGAAACTTGAGTGAAGACCTCTTCTGAAGAGTCCATCATGTTTTTTTTAATTCTCCGTGTCCTTCTTGGCTACTAGCAACTGCGTGTTGGAGGGGTGGGGGTGGTGCGCGATCACCGAAGGGTTGTATCATGTGGACGTACCGACAGTGATGTTGTCATTACTTAGAATTTCTCATGGGGGAGACAGAAACTACGCACTATAGCTGTAAAGCTTTGAGGTGCGAACTCATGGCGCTTTAGTAAAGGCTGCATGCATGCACACACACACAACCGTTCTCCCCCATTATTTTTTTCAAAACACTGTCAACTCATTAAAACAGAACAGTTTTCTTTAAAGAAATGTGCCTAAATAGGGATGAAAAAAACAGGAAACGAGAAAGATCACAAATGTCAGTTATTAGAGAAAAATTAAAGTCACATTGCCTGACTGCAACTACCCATTTTAGAAAAGGAGTTTGGAGTAAATAAGGCGTAATGAAATTGATTAAAGTTCACTTGTAATCTGAAAAATTGCATTATTAATCCCTCTAGTTTAAGGGGTCACTCCAGCCATTTAGTTGGCACTCTGTAGAATGTAAGCAGCTGCCTGTTGTTTTACCTGCGGGATTGCATAAGTCAATGACGTGGAATTGAGTACACTTGTAATGGTCACAAAGCAACCATGTGCATCAGAGCTTCTTTTTTTTTCCAAATGTGAACCAGGGCTGCTCGATAATGGAAAAAAAACATAATCACATTATTGACCCACTCATTATTTTACTTTAGGTAAACAATTTAGTGCACAAAAAAACAAACTGCCAGTTTGGGACTGTGGTTCACAGGTTCTTAGTGAGCAAATGTTAATATGCTAAAGTAGGCCAAAGTTCAGCCATAGCTACATTTAGGGCTGGGCGATATGGAGACAATCAAATATCACGATATGTTTGACCAAATACCTCGATATCGATACCGCAAAGATATTGTAGTGTTGACTATTGGTGTTTTCACAAAATATTTACACAATGAGATTTTTGATAAATAATCATCAGTAATGTGGATATAATGACTAAGTGGGTAAAGGCAAATAATAGAACAACTACAACAGTCTGGTAAGTTCAGAAAATGACATAACTTTACTGTAATGCAGCCTTTAAAACCAGGAAAAGACAACATTTATGCCATATTAAGATATTACGATATCCAAAATCTAAGACGATATCTAGTCTCATATCACCGTATCGATATAATATCGATATATTTCCCAGCTCTAGCTACATTGTTAGCTTCAAGCAAAAAGTCAGGCACTGCTAGGCACTGTTAGGCAAGGACACTAGTGGTGCGTCTCAGCATAGCCATCTAGCGGTAGGGGGTTTGAACACAACATAAACGTGAACCACTGTCTTACATGAATATTTCTGCACATAAACTAAAAAAAATTAAAAGTCAATATAGTATTGCTAAATAAAATCGCGATAGTGTATAGATTTTTTTCTTACACCCCTAGTGATTTCTATAAACTACAGGGTGTATGTGCTTCTATCATAGTGTGCGTTCAGTAAAGGTAAAAACCAGTTGCAAAAACAGGCAACATTTAACTTGCACACTTTATATGTATACTTTTTGTATACATATAAATAAAGGTTTGTAAACCAAAAAAAAGCACAAAATGGTCAATTTATTGATCATATCATGTTAAAAAAAAAAAACGTAAAACAATAAAAACAGAAAAACAGACAGGATCCTCAGCAACATATAAACAACAAATAAGCAACTCAAATAACATTGTTCATGTTCAAAATGGGTAGGAAGAAGTTGAAAACTTTTCTGGTCCTATACCCCCCTCTTCTTTTTTTTTATACATTATTCATAATAGGAATTCAATTTGCATCTAGCGTCCATGTTCAACTCGGCCGGCTGGAACAAATCAAACCTTTTTGCACGATAACAAGAACAAAGACAACAGGAACATCTGCCAAGAATGTGAACCAGAATTCAACACGCATCAGTATTGATTAGTTAGAATTGCGATCAATAAAATCTTAGCGATCGGTGACGTCATCACAGTGTCTAGTTGTCACTCGGTAAAGTGTTTCTAAAACTAACAGGTCTCTGAATAATAGAGCAGGACAGGTGCAGGGTCGCTGATGCAACGGGACATGAGTAAGAGTCCCAACACTGTCTCGTCTAAACGGACACACAGAGGATAATGAGTTCATTCAGTGCATTCTTATGACCCATTTTGCATAATTAAATTGACCTAATTTATGTATTTATACTTGCATAATGTTAAAAAATGCTATTCAGCTTCTGCTGCACTTAATTTGACCGGCTGCAGATTGTAGAAAGGGTCCTGGCAGTAGGGCTGCTCGATTATGGGAAAGAAGAAAAAAAATCATAATCAAGATTATTTTGGTAAATCACAATCACGATTATTTAACACGATTCCTCATTGACTTTCGGAAAGATGTTGCATTTAGTGAACCTCAAAAAACAGAGAAACAGTTAAACAAATCCACACTGAAAACACCTTGAACTGTGAAATTTCCGCTTCATACTTTTCCCGTTTGAACTTTTTGAATTCCCCTTTAAAATAAAAAAATATATCAAATGTTTAAATAGTATTAATAATAAACACATATTTTGAAAACAAGTCAAATAAATTACAAAATACAAAACGGACAAAAATAAATTAAATCAAAATAAATTTGTGTCATAAATCCGTGTCATTCAGAACACAAGACTAAGAGTTAACTCGCAAAACGCAATGGGCAAAACAATAATTTTTCTCGTTTACATTGTTTTATGTGATCGTTAGGAGCCCAAATCGCGATCAAAAGTTGATTAATTGCACAGCCCTATTTGGCAGTTGAATTGCTGAGTTGCGAGTTTAAAGTTTTCCTACCCACAAAATATCTTATTTAAAGGCAGACTCAAAATACAATACTGCATGCTTTCTTTAGAGGATATAAAAATGTCAACCCTTGGTAAATAAGCAGTCAGATTCGTTTGGTGTACAGTATAACCCCCAGCTGCACTTCACTAACAAACTTGGAAATGCACAATGTTCTGTACAGAGTGTTTGTCCTGGTCTGTGTTGGCCAGTGTTCATCATGCTGCAAATAAGAAATTTATTCTGTAAATGCAGTGTTCTGTTTAAGGAGCCGTCTGTCCCAAATGCTCGGTGGCCAATGACATCTTGGTACAGGTGACTCAGATATTTAGACAAAAGCAGCGGCTGGGTGCTCTCAAATTACACTGATGTGGTGTTTTTGTGGTGGACACGTTGTGAAAAAGAGCACAGGCTGAACTTTCTTTTAGTCAAACAGAAACTGAAGTCATTTAAATCTGTTTTTTTTTCAAACAGACAAAATCCTCTTAGGCCCATTTTCCTGTGTTCTCTAGGGCTGCACAATTATCAACAGGTGCAAAAAACACATCGGGAAAGGCTGCGACACATCGTGAAGAACACTATGTTTTGTGTTAGTTAATGGAAAATGTCAGTAGAAAACTTTAACTTTTAACTAAACTTTAAAATGTAACTCGTTCTTTTTTTAGGGCTGCCTTTTATATTCAATGTTTAATTTGTTTAATAAAAGAATGTTGTAAATGATTTCCTTTCGTTTGTTTTAAAATCAACAAGCAATTTGTTGTATTTTAGCAGAATACTGAAAGCAACAGGGATGCAGAACTGAGTTTAATATCTGTTTATTTATCACAAGTTTATTTTTTTTTATTCAACCTTTATTTAACCAGGAAAAATCCCATTGAGATTAAAAACCTCTTTTTCAAGGGAGTCCTGGCCAAGAAGCAGCAAAAAAGTTATAAACATACAATACGATTACATATACATTATGAAAAACAATTACAAAGGATCGACTCAAGTGCTCTCAATCTGGACTTAAAAGCGTTCAATGAAAGTAATTCAGTCAATTTCCAGTCTTTTTGCAACATGTTCCATGTGTGGAGGGCTGAGTGAACAAAAGTCCTTTTTCCCAGTTCTGTACGGGCAAGTGGAACAGCAAGCAACAAAAGATCATTCAAACGCAAACAGTGAGAGCCAACACTCCTCCGTGAGATTAAATTACAGATGTAGGAAGGCTAAAGACCAAGCATGGCCTTATAAATGAAAGTATACCAGTGACCCAGCCTCCTGGAGGACAAAGAAGGCCATCCCACTCGGGAATACAGTTCACAGTGATGGGTCAAGACCTTGCAATAAGTAACAAGTAATATCGCTATTAACCCTTGTGTTGTCCTTCGGGTCACCGGGACCCGTCCAGTTTATTTGACGTTTTGTATTGGCCTGGCCAATTTTTTTTAATTTTTTTTTTATTATATAAATTGCACTTGAGAATTTACCTTTTTGGTACTAGAATAATATAATCAATTACTTTTTTTCAGTCCACTGGATGGACTCATTGAAGTGAGATGAACAAAGAGAAATATATCCTTTTAGGTAAAACAGATGTTGACAAAATTTTCCTTTGGGGACATAATGTGAAGTTTGAAAAAAGGTAATAAATCGCAAAAATATTGTATCGTGACATAAGTATCGTGATAATATCGTATCGTGGGGCCTCTGTGATTCCCCACCCCTATCAAGCCCTAGTGTCCTCCTCCTTCTACTAAAGTCAAGGTTGAAACCTTGAGCTTGAAAAGAATGACATATTGTATTGTTACAAAGCAAGATGCTGGCGTCATCAGGAGCAGGCAGATCAATACTAACTGATACGATCAGAGCGAGGGTCCGCAAACGACGGTTTCACAAACAAGGTTAGGACATACCAGGTTTGCGTTCAAAAGGCCAACATGTTGTGTACTGAAGTCAGAGTTTCTGTTAATGTGTTTTATTTGCCTTTGGCTCGAACTGCAGTGTGATATAATATACTAGATCCTTCACAGCAATGTCCGTTTGCCTTTTGAATTATCCTGGAATTTCAGTGTCCTCTAGGGCGGCAACTAACGATTATTTTCACGGTCGATTAATGTGTGGATTATTTGTCTCAATTAATCGATTAGTTGTTTGGCTTATAAAAAGTCAGGAAATGGTGAAAAATGTTGATCAGCGTTTCCCAAAGCCCAAGATGACGTCCTCAAATGTCTTGTTTTGTCCACAACTCAAAGATATTCAGTTTACTGTCACAGAGGAGTCAAGAAACTAGAACAATATTCACATTTAAGAAAAAAATAACTCCATAATCAAAGTAGTTGTGTTCTATATTAGTGTTTTTTGTTTGGTTTTTTTTTTTGTGCTTTCCAAGAATTTTTCTAAAACTTTTCAGCATAGCTTTTGTACTGTACTTTTGTCATTTTTTATGCTCACTTTATTGAATTTCAATGAAACAGCCTGCACTGCTGCTTGCGTGGATTTATGGCCCTTTGTTATAAATATTCCAAATGTCCATTTTGATTCCAGGCCAGATAAAATACCCAAGGTCCTGAGGTTAAAATGACAAACCACCACTCTGAAATCTATCTGGAAATACTGGGCTAGTGCAAGCTTACTAAAGATGTTGTCAGACAACAGAAATGTGGTGAGAGAAGAGTGAAACGTTCGTTCCTCAGTGATTTCTCTAGGGAGTTCTGCAGTCTTATTATTTCGGCTCATGTATCGTACATCCATAAATTGGAGCCGTCCAAGCTCAGCCAGAAGGCATGTGCTAGGGCTCCTTTTTATGTGTTACGTAAATAAACACTTTACATCAGCTCAGCTTTTGGGACATTGGCTCGTATGATCTGACTTGTGGGTTTTTAGCCATGCTAAAAGCATGTGGCTCAAAGGAATGGCAACTTTGGTCCAGGCTGAAATATCTCAACAACTGTTGGATAGATTGAAAACTTGAATTTGGTACAGTCATGGTCATGGTCCCCAGAGGATGAATCCTATTGATTTTGCTTTAGTGTAGTTTTGTACCAAAGCGCAAATGTTAGCATGCTAACATGCTAAACTAAGGCTTTACACTACAAAGTTTTGGTTTAAAAACAAATATCTTTTGCTACGCCATGGGGTTTCCGAGCCCCTAAAACAGAGACATTTGGAACACTGCTGACCCCGTTTCGGTTTGAAAACTACGGGGTTGCTTTGTAGTCCGGATGGGCACAAACGGAAACTTTAGACGACTACCGCGTCAGTTAGTCTTTTCAGTTAGGTATAGGCTTACATACCTTTTAGTAACAGTTCTCCACCTCGTCGTCGGTCCAAGCTAATACATCCCTGGTCTTACTTTTGGCCATTGTTCTCTCTCCAAAGTATTTTTCTGTATTTTCAACTTCCATTCAATATCCATGATTTTGAACCGCAGTGTAACGTTAGGAAATCTGCTTACTGTTTACACTGGCACGTGCATGCGATATGCGTTGTCAGATGAACGGGGATTAGTGGCCTTCTGCCACTGGAGATAAAACTCTTGTGTGGACAGAAGTTGTTTTTTGTCTCAAAACGCACCTTAAAATAAAGCCCAATAGTGTGGATGTAGCCTAACTGGCGAACAAATTAAAATATATTGTAAGAATGCTGATGTTAGCATTTATGTTGTTCTGGGAGACCATGAGACAGACGTGTCTTGTACAGTGCTCAGTAATTCATTACAAACATACATAAGCCTACATGATGAATAATACAACATGATGTATTACTGTAGGTGTTGGTTTGAAACACACCTACTGTACCTGTGAGGTGATAAATGACAGCCCTGACTGAAACACTTGTACGTGTGCATACTTTTGAGGAAAGTCTGTTCAGCCTGAGATTCAGAAATATGCAGCTGAATATGAGCCAACACTAAACCTCAGCATTGTCAGGCCTTGGTTCTTTATGACCATGGTCATCTCCTTAAAATATCAAGGGGCTGCTAATGTATCAGATTTTAGGAATTCTTGGATGGGAGGATTTCTAGGTTAAATGTAGTGTAAAAGACAGTGATTTAAAATGGAAATCTACAAGATATGTTTTTATTTCAACTTTAATTCCCGGTTCATGGGCTTCAACAAAGATGGGAGACCAGACGAAGTATATGCTTAAAATAGGCACTTAGTTACCAAAAAACAATACTAAAGAATAGAAGAAATGTGGAAGTCAGTAATCAGTCGTGTATGCATGCATGTATGGGTGTGTGGAAATGTCGTAACAAGCAAAACCAAAAAGACACATGCGGTGAGGGAATACCAGCAGACCGCAGCTATTCAAAATTCAAAACTACATAGCCTAACATTCAATACAAGCATTTTTCATTCCCATCTGACTATATCATGTTCTATAGAGTCCCCCCCCCCCAATCTCCACTCTGCGACCCATCAACTCTGCTGAGAAGCATTTAAGAGTGACAAGACAGAAGTCTAGAGAGATTACACAGTGGTACAGCCAACATTTAAGAGCCACGTGCTCTTGACAGAGTATCTGTCCGGATGGGGAAAAGCAGTCCATGGCATCAACCTGTGGTTTGGGCCATGCAAAGAGTTCAACCAAAGTTATTGGATTGTGGACCAGAGGAACACTACCCAAGCCTTTGAAGAGACTTCAAAATGTTGCCAACATTTGCTCTTCAAAGACGTCATTTTAACTTCAGCAACCCCTAACCTTTCACCCAGTATTGCGTCAGCCACCTTGGATATCAGGAGCAAATTAAGAGGGAGAAAAAAACAGGAAGAGCAGGAGGATAAGCCAAAGAAAGCATCTTGGGAACAGTGATATCTTTTACCGAATCCGTGAGATCTTTTTGGTCAGTATGTACACCTAGCGTTACACCTTCTGACCCAAAATACTCTTAATGTTTAACACAACTAATACCAGTGTTCAGGTGTCCAACCAAGTGATCTGCAGCTACACAAAAACATTAACCTTCAAACTGCCTTGCCTTTTTTAGAATTACAGCTAACCAAGTCATCTTGGAACCAAACGTTAATAATAGACCATGGCATGGTCTAATAGTCCACATGCTTCGGAAATGTGTGAATAAAAAATTCCGCAAAAGGAAAGAGGGAGTTGTCTCAACGTGCCTCATATAATAAATTCTTCCCAAGTGGAAGCACTGACGCTGGATCATCTGGAGGAGGGTGTGTGTGTGAGCGTAGTTTAACACAGATGTGTGTGGCTCTCAGGTCTGTATGATGTGGTTGTGTTTTCTGTAGCTCAACCATCGGTCGGCCAAGGCCTCAAGTGTTACATATTATAACTTGAGCACAGTAGCCTCCTGAGTTACAACACTTCACATAACCAGCAGCTGTAAATCTCTCCCACTGTACAAGAGATGCTTCAGCAGTAGCTATTATTGGTTGGGTATGGTTGAACCAGCCTCGACAGGCTCCCGCACTGTGAGCATTGCAACCTTTTTGCAGTTTATTGTGATTACGTTTCTGGTACCATTAATGTTACAGAGATGACAATGAGACAGTAGTGATTTAGGCTGAGGTGCTAGTGTGCTTTATCAATTAAAGGAATGGTCCAGCATTTGGGGAACTGTGCTTTTTCGCTTTCTTGTCGAGAATTAGATGAGAAGATCGATACCACTCATATCTGTATGCTAAATAGGAATCTACCCATTACTTTAGCTTAGCATACAGACTGGAAGCAGAGGGAGACAGCCAGTCTGACTGTCCAAAGGGGACCTGCCACGTTCTTTGTTTGTTTCCTTTAGTATACACAGGTTGCCTGGCAATTTCACGGTGACTCCTGGAACTCACTGCTCAGAAAATAGGAATGTTTTCACATTATTTTATGCATTAAACTAACAAGATATAACATGTTATTTAGTGAGCTGCAGAGGTGCTGGTATGCAGGTTGTGTTATCTTTGGACATACTGTAGATAAGAAGCTATTTCCAGTTATTATGCTAAGGTAAGCTAATCCGTTGCTGGCTGTAGCTTTATATTTAGCGTACAGATGTGAATGGTATCAATCTTCTCATTGAACTCTCTGCAAGGAAGTGCACAAGGGTCTTTCCAAGAATTATGCCTTTAACTCATGTCACCTCAGAGAGGGGTGCATGTATTTATGGTTCAGCATATGTCCTAAACATCACAGAGAAAGTGGGTGATTTGTAGCAGGACATAGCAGCACGTTGTAATAATTCTGACTGAGTTTAATTTGCTAGTGATACTTATGCAGCTTGGAAGTGGCCACAACTTATTTGTAATCATTTATTTTGACAAATGAGCAGTTAGATAGGCAGGTTGGTTATGTCAAGAATGAATAACCCAAACATCCAACAATAACTGAATTTTCTACTTCCACTTCATTGCATTTGCTTTGTGGCTTCCAGTAGAGGATTGTGATTGTAATTTCCAGCTCCCATGACTTGTGTGAATTAGTTTAACTGAGTCAAGTTTGTTCTTAAATGACCTACCTAGCTTCAATACAGTTAAAAGATGTAATGAAATTGTTCTTGTCTTAATGCAAAATGTCCTGAGGAGGAAAAACAAGCGTTGGTCACATTTCTATAAATAATAAGTGTCATGTGATGTATGTTACATTATATAGCCGTCGCCTACTTGCAAACAAGTACACAGTGCTGATAGATTTTTGCACGCAGGGGCCAGAAATATCTGTTGCCTTGGACCTGTGAAATTCTTAGAGGCCGTCTTACTTTTAAAGACTCAAAGAGATTTAGAATATTATTATAACATATATACATATATAACACATTTTATCTTTCACCATGTCTTTTTTAGATAGTCCAAGGTCTGTTTTATTTGATATTTGAGCAGATATTGGATGTCATCTGGCCAACGATTTCCCAGCAGACTGTGTGTGTGTGTGTGTGTGTGTGTGTGTGTGTGTGTGTGTGTGTGTGTGTGTGTGTGTGTGTGTGTGTCGGATTCATCCATTCAAACAACCAAAGGTACTAAGTTATAGTCCATGTTGTCATGATGGACCTATGTTGTTCAGGTGATGTCAACACTGATGTTATTCTCCTGCAACAGAAATTAACACATTAACACGTCCGCGTCAATCTAGTTAAATGTTGATAAGCCAAAGAGGAGACCAATTCAAAGGGCTGCAGCTATTGATCATTTTTTATTGTCGATTAATCTGACGATTATTTTCTTAAGTAATCAATTAGTTGTTTGGTCTATAAAATGTCAGAAAATGGTGAAAAATGTTGGTAGGTGTTTCCCAAAGCCCAATGTGACATCCACAAGTGCCTTGTTTTGTCCACCACTCAAAGATATTCAGTGAAGGAGTGAAGAAGCTATAAAATATTCACATTTAAGAAGCTGAAATCAGAGAATTTTTACTTGTTGATGACTCAAACTGATTAATCGATTATCAAAATAGTTGGTGATTAATTGAATAGGTGACAACTAATCGATTAATTGATCAATCTTTGCAGCTCTACCATTTTTTTTAACAGCGTTCCGTTAACAGAATTTTCAACATCAGGGTTTTCAACAGGTCTTATGTTCTCAAGTTAAAACAAACGCACACAGAGGTGATTAAAAAAAAGATCAGCAGCTGCACATTGAATTAGAGAGAAATAAGCTCTTAGTATTACCTCATCTCCTATTTGAGCAATCACTTCACCAAATCCTGTGTCAAAACTAAACTAGACACTTCCTCGCCAATATTGAAACTATATTTTTGGAAAATTAGGCTAAGCTTCAAGTGAACTTCACAAAACAGTCAAAATGTGTTGGCAAGCTCAGCAGTAGATGGACACTGTCAGTAAGATGACTCAGTTGTGCCAATATAATGATTACAAGAAGTAAGTGAACATTGATCAACATTTACTGGAAAGAGTCAAAAGAAAACTGAAAGAGTAGAAGACCATACAAATGTGTCCAAGTTGGACCAGCCAGTTCAGATGTTGTCAGTCTATGTTCTGTTAAAGAGAAACCCTTTTCATACAACATCCATATTTACCTGCATGATACAGCTGGACACTTGACAATTCATCATGTACCAAATCAAGCGAACTAAACCTGTTTATTTCAAAGAGTCAAAAACTAACCATAGCCTACAGAGTGCCATATTGACACTGTATCACACTTCTAAGAAACAAACATAATAATAAAGTACTTACTTATACTTATAAATTATACTTAAAGGTGTGTAACGTGTTTAGTTCACCCGTTCACAAACTTGTCCTTTTTCATGAATATTTACCACCACCATCAATTCCAAGTATTCCTTTTGGCTTGAAATTTTACATTTGCATTTGCATGAACTGGGGTAGACGCTCCATATTCATGTTCCATCTTGAAATACGTTAGCCGGTAAGGGACATACAGGACATACTGCTCCGCCTTTCGTGTTTTCGCTGTCACATGATAAACTCACAGGTGCTGCCAATGCTGCTAATGGGTATCATCGCTAGTTTGAAGAAGGAAACATGGAGGACCACACGTATTCAAAATTCAAATTTCAGGAACAGAAGTCTTCTTCTTCGCCCAGAAAAAGAAAAATGATATTGAAAAGAGCAAGAGACCAGCTTTTTGAAGCATGAAGGCTGCCGTGGTGGTAATACGTACTTTGAACTGCGTGAGGCGAGAGAGTTGATTGCGATATATGATCTCAACGCTAGATGGGAGAAATTCCTACACATTGGACCTTTAAACTACAATTCTTGTCATAAATATGCAGCTAACGATTATTTTTGACATGGATTCATTTGCCAATTCTTTTCTCAAATAATCATTTGCTTTATAAAATGTTGTAAAATGGTTAAAACAATTTCTCAGAGCCCATGCAAACATCTTTAAATTTCCGACCAACAGTCCAAAACCCAAAGATATTCACATGAGATGAGAAAAAAGCAAGTTATTGTTGGGGTATTTTTGTGACCTTAACAGATAATCGATTATCTAATAGTTACCCATTTATTTTCTATGGATTTACTAATCGATTAATAGTGCACATGCTAACTGAACCAATGTTCACATTGCCGATGAGTGTTTTTAATTTTCTATTCTGAGAGAATATATTTAAAATTTGCTATTCTTTTACACCTAATATAATATTAAATTATTCATTAATCGTTATTACTCTGAATTCGTTATTATCTAGGGAAATACACTTATACAAAATATACACACAAAATATAGTAAGTCTCTTGTGCCCAAACAGCCATCCAGTGTCCAGGTGTTCCTCACTGGTAAATGTCCCAACATTCAAACTCTAGGTCCCCACTTTGTATCAAAAACTTGAAAAAGATTTGAAAAGTTTGAAGTCTCAAGCCCTAACACAAGATGACATCATCAGGGTTATTTTGTCAGGCTTTGCTAAGCTTCCTACAAAACAACAGAAGACTTTATACAACTGTTGTCTGAACAGTACTTCTTGTGATGATTAAACTGATCTTCATGTGTAAAATTGGTGGAGTGTCCCTTTACGTTTTTGCACTAAAGATAAAAGAAATCTCTGCCATTGTGACAAATCATTACACCTCTTTGTGTAATTTTATTCCTGGCTCAACAGGTTCTGGCATTATGCCACAGAGATATCAGTTACACATGGTTCTTTGCCTCAACAGGACACTTGAAATCTTTTCGTTTCATGTGTATGTGATATCTTTGAGCTCAGTCATATAGCTGGCCGCTGCTCCACTCTGAGGTTTATGACCCCAACCCCCCAAGCTAACCCTTATCTCTGTTTGGTAAATCATGGCATTGACTCAGGGACAGCTTTCTAGTCACAGGTGATTGGCTAAGCATGTGAAGTCCAAAAAACACTTGAAGGACTGCGATGCCATTTAAGGAATGTCCCTGCAACTACAGAAAGGATTGTGGTGACGAGTTCGCTGTTTGTGGGAATTTTACTTTCACTGCTATTCACTTAGTTGTTTTCTGTAGGGATTCCTGTATATACAACTTATCAGCTGTCTTGTGGCTTTGCTTTTTTCCTAAATGACCAATACCCACATTACTTGACTAAGAAAAGTTGCATTTGTTATTTGGGGGATGGGCGTTTAGTCAGTTGAAAACCAGCAACTTAAACAGACGTATTTTTGTTGTAACATGCTCTACTAGCAGTTATGTTTGCATATTTGCTAATGAATTAGGCCTATGTTGTTTTGATTATTAATTTCCTGGATTTAAAGCAAGACTTTGCAACGTAAATTGCTCTTACAAATGAAAATTCACAAGCAAAAACAGACACCTTTTTTCAGCTCAATACACTCATTAGTTTTGCAGCTACAGCCCTACTTGGTCTGGTAACTTATGGTAGCCTTCATTAATGTTAGCAAACTTCAGGCAAAATACAGCTTCTTCTTCTTTTTCTTTGTGCTACTGTTACAGTAGGTTTTAGCATTTAGTATTATCCAATACTTCTTCACAGTGGCTCCTGTTCAGTAAAAGTTACATTACAGTCAATCTTCTGAATTGAATTTGGCCAATAATGTTCACATCACTGAAGAGGCTTTCATCCAAACGGTACCAGTAATCATGCCTTGATGTCGAAGGTACGCAGTCAAAAATATTTAGTTAGTCAACCATCAACTAGTCTATATCAACGAGGTATCATTTCCGGGATTGTTCAGGTGCCGCCGGAAATTCCGGCGGATGTCCCTCATTTCGTCCGGATGTCCGTTACCTTCCGCTTTCTTTGTGTTGGCATTCTAAACTCGGGTGGATTTATGAGGACTATGGTTGACTGCTCTGAGATCTCTGCAGGGTAAATCCAGACAGCTAGCTAGACTATCTGTCCAACCTAGTGTTAATTTCGTCAGACAAGACAAGAGTAAATATGTTTGTCAACGACCTTTTTTTCCGTGACTAAGACAAGACGATGACGAGACTGCACCAATGTCCAAAAACGCTGACTAAGACTAAATTAGCATGCATTATTGTTGACGATAAAAGACGAGACTAAAATGTTTTGCATAAAATAAAAACTAAGATAAAATCTCTCTTCATTTTCGTCTACAATCGTCTCTACTATTTCATCATGAGATAGAACTAGTGCAGTGCCCGTGTGGAGCGCGTGCCTGTTTCATACAGGCCAACTGCTTGGTTCCCAGTATTTTTTCTAACTAAGCGCGGTTCAATCAGGAGCGGCTCGGCTGCGGCTAATCTAGAGATTCGGCGTGTCCCCTTTTTTTCGTCTAGCCATCACACATCCAGGTAGCGATGTGGCCCGGGCGCGGGAGGAAGGAAGCCCGGTTCAGCCTGCTGCAGAAGCCGCTACAGCGCATAGCGATGTGCCCCGGCCCCGGGCAAGAGAAGGAGACAGGTTTAGCCTGCTGGTGAAACCGCTCTTAAACAGCTTGCAGAACGGCCAGAGAAATTTATGCAACCGTTGGCAACAAAACAACGTGCTGTAGAGCCCGGGAGCCCTGCCGCTTATCTAACCTGTCTGTGTACGATTGTATTTGCATGAAGGAAGAGGCTCCATATAAAACCAGACGCGTTTAACAAAGTTGCATTCAACAAAAATCATTCAACAAGTGTATTTTGTCAGGTAATTATGACATTTAACCAATATTTGAGATGTGTGAAACACTATTTGACTGAAATGGTTATCAGAAATAATCTCAGAAATAATTTATTTAAAAAAAGACTAAAATGTAGTGACTAAAACTTGACTAAGATACCTTGAGTTCTCGTTTGGCTAAAACTAGACTTAGGCCGGTTACACACTGGAAGCGTCTCGCGAGCGTGGCGTTTCTGTTGCGTCTCAGAAGCGTGGCCGCTGCGTGGATTTTTCTGTGTCCTACACACCAGAAGCTGCTCCTGCTGCTAGGTACAGGGAGGGCTGATCTCGGGACAGCGCCGACACATTCAAACTCTGAAAACTGGGTAAGTGGGCTGTCTGTTTATAAGAACTTTGTGTAGCTGGACCGTCACTCAGAACACACACTTATTGTAGCCTATTCTACCACCGAGAGTTGTTACTTAAAATAAATATATAGCCTACTGATTTGATTAAAGTAAGACAACGTCGGCAGTATTGACTGCAAAATATGTTACAGAATATTTCGTTCTGTATGACAGGTGCTATATTTGAAAATCTTTTCTCTGAAATTTTTTATTACATTTATATCTACATTGATGTCAAAACCTAGAGACTTTCAAACATCAAGATGTCATTTATTAATATGCATTCTTGTCTAAATGACATATAAACATATTTTCCTATTCTATTTTGCATGGAAACGCTTCCAACACGCTCGCGTCCCGCGAACAATAGGCGTCGGTTCTATTTCTAACAGGCACGCGTCTCAGGCGCGTCTCACACAGGCAGTGTTTAAGCTCTAACCTGTTAACATGGGAGCCGAAATATAAACTGACACGCCACGCGGCTGAAACGCTCTCGAGACGCTTCCAGTGTGTAACCGGCCTAAAATGACGAGGCTTTTAGTCGACTAAAACTTGATTAACAAAAAAAGATTTGTGAATGACTAAAGATGACTAAAACTAACAAGGACATTTGGCACAAGACTAAGACTAAATTAAAAATAGGTGACAAAATGAACTCTAGTCCAATCTGACTTTTCTGTTGCGCGACTAAAACAACTTTTGTACGTACACGTTCCACCAAAACAAGTTCCTTCCAGAGGCTTCCCATTGTTCTACGCCGACAGGAAGTCTCATTTGCAGCCTGTCACAGGCACACTCGAAAGATTCGGATTCTTTTAATCTAACCACATGGATTGGGCTTCCATGTTTTGAACCCACTTGAACGATTTTGTCTTTTGCCAATAGAAAGTTTTTACTCAACAGATTTAAAAAGTTTCGAAGTTGCTGTGTTGCAGTTTGTCCCTCACATGCTGCACTTGTGTGTGTGTGTGTGTGTGTGTGTGTGTGTGTGTGTGTGTGTGTGTGTGTGTGTGTTCCTCATTTGGGACAGCATTACAATGTGGACAGAGATAAAAACCTCATCCCTGACATGAACATGACCTTGGGCATGGTGGTATCCCTAACGCTGTGCTCTGATTGGTCGGTCGGCGGCACAGCCTACTCCAAAACCACTGCCAGTTGCCCGCAGCACTCTTGGGCATCTGTGTGTGTGCAGCTGCATGTGCAAACATTTGTGTGTGTCTTTGTCGGTACAGAAGAGACAGCACAATGACAGCAGTCAGTTGTTTCAAGCGTGTGTGTGTGTGTGTGTGTGTGTGTGTGTGCGCAGCATATTTAACAGCATTGGTGCACTCAGTCTTCAGTCTTACGGTGGCAAATGCTCTGGCCATGTAAAAATTTTGATTTCTAGATTACATTTTCTCTTCGTTAATTTTTTTCTTACTTTTATGTAATTTCTGTTAAGGCAGACGTGTGTGCATGTGTTTGTGTGTGTAGTGGGGGAGTTATGAGGGTGCTCAAAGAGGGAGGGGCCCTTGTCTTCCCTCATTGGTCAACAGAGGCCCTCCCTGCTCCCTTTTAAAAAGCCTGCTCTCTCACCTGAGACACAAAACAGCTGCGGCCGCTCACCCATTCACCTGTCCCTCATCTGTCTTAAGAATACATTTATTCCAAAAGAAAATAAAGGAACAATCCGGGGACCAATTTAAGGATTTTTTATTTATGACGTAAGTATGCCTGCTTTGCTTAAAAAATGTTGTTCATAACGTGCATGAAAAAAAGGTTACAAACCCTGGAATGATGGAAATTCTCCAAGTAGTTCTTTGGAGCAAAAGTTTTTTCTTGACTCTACTTTTCGAGCTGCAGTAGGGTGTGTTTAACCCTTGTGTTGTCTTCCCGTCGACTTTTTCCAACATTTTTGTTGCATTATTCAACGCTTTTTTTTTAATTCATGGTCAATAAACCTAATTTATATGACATTATACCTAACTTTGAGTTTAAAAAAAAAAAGCTAAAATATATGAATTACTTTGACTAATAGTTAAGATCAGAGGATGTTGAGTGGATCACATACTGGGTACTTAGGTCGACGTTAAGTCAGGATGCTGTTTTGAAACCATGTGTCAAATGCTATAAAATTGAATAAAACACCCACAATTCAATGGAAGAAGTCAAATGTGACCTGAGGATAACATGAGGGTTAAGGAAAACAAACTGGCTTTCACTGTTACAAGTGAAGTAGACCAGAGTCTCAGCAGTGTGCATTGCTGGAAGGAATTTTGCTTTCAGGTGGCTGATGCAAGAGTTTGTTTGGGTGGAGGAATATCAGATAAGAGACTTTTTCAGAGGGAAGACAGGAGGTTTTAAAATGATTTGTTGCAAGAACTGATCTACTAGTTCAAAGTGTTCTTTTAATTTGAAACTGTGCAAAAGTTTGGAGAAGTTAGTTTTTTCAGCTTTTCGATTGTCAATGAATGTTTGATCTTACCATCTGTACACATAGTGACTACAAGACATTCCGTAAATCAAGTGAAGCTATGAACATAACTGATATCGCTTGATCTGCAATTTCAAATTCAATGCAGGCAGTTTTTTGGCCCTACTAACTAACCTAACTTGTTGACTTAGAACAAAGTTCAGTGGTTTCTGCATGATATCTTTTAATGCTTTGGGTTACTTTCTGAACTTGCTAACAAGAAGTGTGATTACTGATAAGTTTGGTTGATTTGGTTGTCTTTTCCTGTTTTCTATTTTCACAAGTCACCACGCATGTTTGCTTCTGCTTTCAAAATTAGTGACAGCATGTTGGACCAACTGAAATTATTTTTTAATGCTGGTCATCATATCTAAGACAGTTTGAGACATCTAAGACAAAAGATGGAATATATTGTTTAATCAAGAAAAAGCTGTAAGCTTAGTTGTGTGTGTGTTGGCCAGTGTGTGGCCTGGCCCAGTATTAAAACCAACAGCTGTAAACATAAGTGTGAAGGCATCCCAGGACACAATGGGATCCAAACGCTGAGGCCACTTTCAGAAGTGGTCAGAGGTGCATTTGTCTGCATACAGTATTAGCATTTCAAATGTATGTCTTCTGTTTGGGAGGATTAAATTAAACGTAAGCAGGAAAACAACTTCCAGCAACACAGGTTGGTGACCAGACGTCCCAGTTTGCCCAGGTTTGTCCCAGTTTCAAGCTGGGTGTCCAGAGTCCCGAGAAATATCTGTTAAACACTCAAATGTCCCGGTTTTCGACATTCACTACAAAATTGTCCCATTTTCACCACAATTGGAATAATAATATTACACTTGTTTTCAGCGCATACATTATTACCCTACCCAAAAAACATGAACAATGCACACACACCATCAATCAATCAATGTGTCACTGTCAGGGCTGTTATATTATTTATTTATATATATATATATATATATATATATATATATATATATATATATATATATATATATATATATATATACATATATATATATGTGTTATTTATATATGTTACATTACGCCTGAAACACCTCTTTCTGACAGAAACTGTCAGTAAGCTAAGGGTTAGCTGTCATGCTGAAGAGAAAGTCTTGAGTTGCTTAAGGCAGACACTATGGATGTTGACATTGTTGTTGATGTTGCTGTGGATGCTTCAACACAAGGCAGTGAAGCCTATTCCAATAGTTATCCTGTACTTCAAACGAACTGACCAGGTTACGATCAAGATTCTCAACTTCACATCAATCCCAGGTGATACAATTCTTTTTGGAAGTCCACGCAGTGCAATGTAGAGAAACCAGCAGACGAGCGCTAGGCGAAGACGTTTGCCCATTTCAAGACAAGGGGTTTAGGTGTACACTGTCAGTTCGCCATGTGTTTATCTGGCACGAATGCCCCTTTAGAGCAGATCTTTTCCATGATGAATAACTCCTGGGTGGACGAGAGGAACCGTATGGGACTGACAACTCTGAAAGCACCACTCATTACATGAATAAACATTGATGGTAGCTGCGCAGAGTTCCAGGGAAAGCGCAATCTCCTAGAGAAGATCCACTTCTCAGAAAGTGTTCTTCCTAAAAGGTATCTTTATGTAAAGGTGCGTCCTCGGTTTTTGTTATTAACAAGGTCGCATAAGCTGACTTTGTCCACTGCATCTGACATTTTCGAGAAGCCCAAGAGATACATTACGAGTGCATCAAACATCTTGGGCAATTTGGTTTTCATGGAACACGCAAAGGAATAGACCCAGTATGCATTGTTTTGATTTCTTTTTCTTTAAATTTACCGGCAGATTGGGCATGCAAAGTGCATTGTTGCCTCCCGCCAGTTAAAAACCACAATGCATTGTTGTCACTGAAGTGGTCACTCCAGATGCATGTGGATAAGCATTCTAATGCCAGGTGTGAACTGGCATACTTAGAGCTGTCCACTTGTAATTGCATCGCCCAAGACACATGTTAATGCCAGGTCTGAACAGGGCCTAGGGTAATCGTAGGTGTGAACTGCAGTCAGTTTCACCTATGCAAAACTGATACAGCGTCAGAGCTGGGCCTCTGTGGCATGTTACCAAGCGTGTGCTTCCATAATGTTATGGTTGTCACAACAGCAGCATTGAATTCCTAGAATGCGTGAAGTTAACCACATCAGACAGATTAATCCTCTTGGCAATGAAAAGTGAAAACTGCCTTCTCGCCACACAGCAGAGAGCGACAGTGAGAGATTAGGTGTACTGGCCTGCATGGTGCGGTTGTTAACGGTAATATAGCTGCTTAATCTCTGTTGGCTCAAAGATATTAGAGGTTTAAAGATTACAGGGAAAACAACTGCCTACCAATGACTGAAACTTTTTGTTTTACCTTGTAGACCAAACTGCATGGGGTCAGGGTGGAGAGTTGTAACACCTGTTTGCAGGTTGACTATACACAATGCGATGTAAACATCCCACTGCTAAACCACTTTTCAGTAGAAACTGTTAATAAAAGCTAAGTTCCCAATACAAGACTTCAAAGTCGCCGGTTCGCTGTACTATTAAATAACATTACACAACTTTCTGTCTTGTTGTTATCTTTTCACACTACCTGACTGGCAAATGGGGCTCACACACTACTAGATCTTTCACCAGAGGAATCCCATATTCTAGTCTCCAAACTACGTTTATGTCACGAAAACACACGCGAGAAGTGACACGGGAAATGGTGTAAAATCCACAGGATTTTTGGATATCCGTCAGAAACAAGAAGAGAACGTTTAGACATAGGGTGTTTTGTTGTTGGCACACATGTTCACAAAATAGCCTGTTTCCACAGATCTTTACTATTTATAGCCTGTTTTCTCTATTAGCAACAACTTTGGTCCTTGTTGCAAATGCAACACACACAGTTTGAGAAGTGGGGGAGACGCAAAACAGGGGGTCCTATACCAGAAACATGTTTTTGATTTGATTTGAAACCAATTCCTGCATTCTACATACATTTAGGGACTATGATGATACAAAATCCAAGAAATAATTAAGTTGATCATAATGATAAATTCTGCCAGAAAGAATAGTACTAAACTATGTCAAAGGAAAAAAAATGTCTTACTTTCTTTATTGTTTATTATAGGGGCGATCGCCAAGACTTGACAGAATCATTTTATAGAGTCAGTAATGTTCTCAATTTGAAAGAGGGGAGGACACAAACCGGGTTTTTGAAAAGTGTGGAAATTACACCCAAGCACACATTAAAGTAACAGGCGACACCTCCCCCTTGTTTCCCCTCAGCCCGCAATTTTGCTCCCCAACGCAAATTTGCATTTCCTACGATGGCGAAGGCATGACTGGCCCTACTCTGCCTCTGATTGGCTAGTATTCTTAGCCTTTGTTGATTGGATTGGTTAGGATAAGCATATTCGCAACCCCGACAGCTCCAGATATTTATCCTGCTAGATATCTGGAATGTGTCAGCGACGTAGCAGGGGGCCTCTCGTCTCACGTTTTTGAACAGTTCACACATCACGCTCGAGAATGTGCACACGAGTGCCGAGTCAATTTCGATTTGCCTCCGATTTGGGGCTTTTTGTCGGGAGCTCTAAAAACTGTTGGCGAGTGGAAAATCTGAGCTTAAGTCCTGTAGTGGGCACTTGCCATAACAAACATCCGTTGGTAGTTTTCACAAGCTGATTTTTGAGGTACTTGTACTTCTATTATTTCCGTTTTTATAATTTTTCATAGTGTTACTATTTAGCTCACACAAACATATCCTGAACAAACAATGAATGCTGTTCAATTGTTTTGTTGCTGTCTGTTATTTCTGTGTTCCTTTAATTGTAAAGTGCACTGAGACCATGTTGTATGGTGATTTATACACTTAATACATTTCATTGATTGATTGATTGAGTTTTATTTGGCCAAACTAGATATAAACATAAACTTCAAAGCAAACAAAGTAAGTAATGTCAGTAGTGAAATGAGTGTATGGGTGAGTGTAACATGAAGTGTGTGTTAAGGCCCGGACACACAGAGCCGATAATCAGCCGTTGGACAGTCTGGCGAGGTCAGTGACTCGAGTCTGTTCGGTGTGTTCCGTGCCGTCGTCCGTCCGAGGGGCCGTCGTCCTTCATCTTGGCCGATTTTACATGTATAATCGGCAGGGCGGGCACTGCCGGCAGTCAGACTCAAATTACCCATCTGATTGGTAGAGTGCTAACCTGGAAACGGGGAGCGGAATGAGCGTGACTAGAGTCTCTCAAAATCTGATGAAAATCTTTTAAACTGACCTTTGTTGATCTGAAATGAAGACAGATTCAGCAACTGCATTGCCTATTTCTCGCTTAAAATGTTTTCAGAAACACGTTTCGGTGAACTTCGGTGTACAATATGAGATCGTATTCTGAACAAGCCACAATGACAGTCTGTCTTTGAATTTCAGGAGAAACAAGACCCACGTGACGGGTTCGTCCAATCAGCTGCCGGTTTTCATTTTTGGGCGACAATACAGATTAGCGCCGCCTGCTGTTATGGAGACGTATTACGTCTTGTCTCTTCGGTGTGTTCTGAGGCATTTTTTTGACCAACTCAGGGAGACTGATCAGTCCAACTGCCTTTTCTGCCGACGGTTGGCCATCTGGTTGGTGTGTAAGCAGCTTAAAAGGAAAAGTCAAAATATAGTGGCTAAATGAAGAGCCCGAGTGTACCCGGGGTGGTGCATGGTGGTGAGACAAAAGAGACCAGTGCATAGTTGGCAGCCATTTTAAATACATGTGAGCCAGGCCGAATAGGTGTGTCACATCTCCTCCTGACGATCCTGGCCTAGTTGTCATACAACATACATACAACATACATTGTTCGCTACATTTCTGAGGGGAATACTTTACTTTTTACTCGTCAACATTCATTTCACACTTACATTGCCAGCTACAATATTACATTATGTTTACATGTTCTATAACAACAATGTAATAGTATAGTTCAATATATACTATGCTTTTACTTTTGTTGCATCTTTTTTTGTTTAGTTTTTCCACCCATCAACCTTACTGTTTTGGTTCACTCCACTTTCATAGTGTCATTTTCGGCTGCAGCAGCTGTTTTGAACAAGATAACCGACTGTGCGCTACTCTTCTAGGCACCAAATGGCAGACAGAAACGTTAGCGATTAGCTGGTGAACACAGTGGAGCATTTAGCCGATACAGAGCCAGATATTTCCACAAATACTTTAAATTGTGCTCTGGCATTCCATTGGAATTGGCGTCACCTAATTGCTGCTGTAAATACTTTGAAACAAAAGAGAATTTGGGAGCTACATTTTTCTCGTGTGACACCTCCGTTGCTTGTACGTGTTGCTGTGTTATGTGTTTCGCCCGGGCTCCACCCAATCAAAGAGCTCACTGTGTAAGTGACAAACAGCCCTGTAAATAATTTGGCTGTTAGTAGCTATTTATAATCACATAGGCTTTGTTCACTGTCTTTTGCACTCCTTAAACAACTTAATGATGTATGCTACTGATGGAAAATGTGCGTTCCCCTGTGCAGCACTGTTGGCTTTTTTTCTTTAATGGTAGTGGGTGAGGCTGAGTAAACCATAAACAATTTTGTTATTGGTGGCCATCAGACGATCTCTTGAACTCATTGCATCTTTGACCTGGTTTCAGGGTTTGTTGACTCAACTCCGCCCAGGAATTTCTATGTACCTCGAACATTGTAATATCTTCCTAAAGATAGATTAGACCCAAGTGAGACATCAATTAGTATTTGTATTATATATTGTATATTACTAATAGCCATTATAAACAAAATATAGTTGTTAACACCATAAATTGAGCTGGTGTGAAATGGAAATAGCAATAAAGCTAACAGGACGGCAGCCCTGCTAGTGTTGGTGGCGCTGTGTGAGGCGCCAAGGTTGCATCATGTCCCAGCTTTCCTCTTCAAGGTAACATAACAAACAATCCCTCAGTTCCAGGAAATGAGATGGACTGATTTGCAAGGTAGAGAGCCCCATTTTTCCCAAAGTGTACTTCATCCAAGGCCAAAAGGCCCCGTTGAGGCCGAAAAAGCCAGACAATACGTGCGTCTGCAGGCTTGTAATCAGCTGAAAATGGGCATTCCTGTGGTGATCTTGAATGTCAGTGATTTTTTTAAGCCTTTGGCAAGTATAGCCACTGTTGTTGGAGATGTGAACCCAACATCTTCAAAACTGTCTTAGTAATTTCCTCTGTTTCTCTTTTCCTATAGGTCTTTTGTAACAACTTCTAGCAGAGGTTGAGGAAGAAGCACATCACCGCCTTGTGAATACCAAACCCTGAAAAACTGAAAATCGAACTTCTCCGCCTCTCGCCCTGCCGTGCACCACTATGCCGGGAGCCGTGGATCGTATGGAGCTAAGTAAAGTCTCCACAGAGGCTGATGATGACAGCAACGACAGCCTGGATGACCGCTTCACAGAGCCCATCGACTCTGAGAAGGCCACCATTGACAGGTCAGCAACCATGATGTCAAGATTTCCTGCCCCCATATTAGCAGGCACCACCAGTCATTTGACATTTAGATTGAGGCAGCTATTACAGCAGTGGGACTTTGGGGCTGCTCAGAATGATCTAACATTGTTGATTGACAAGGAGGTGGCGACTGGTGTGTGGTGGCAAGGTTTTAATTTTCACTAGAGATGGTCCGATACCATTTTTTGCTTCCCGATACCGATTCTGATACCTGAACTTGCGTATCGGCCGATAACGAGTACTGATCCAATACCAGTGTGTCATATATTTTATTATGTTTTAACAACTGTATACTACTATCCCTGTATGACTTTTTTGTCGGCCTGGCTCAGGTTAAACTCTTTGTGAAACATGAACAAACACAAACAATGAACGCCATAGACTTTCTTTTATTATCCAGTTTGACAGTCAGTTATAACGGAAAAAGAACATAAATAAACTACTTTAACGTAGATTTTCTTTAGGGCTTTATTATTTGGATTATATATATTATATGCATGAACTCCAGTACTTCCCGATACCAATACCAGCGTTTTAGGCAGTATCGGAGCCGATACCGATACTGGTATTGGTATCGGAACATCTCTAATTTTCACACACTCTAAGTGAATTAAAGGGTACTTTTTTCAACCTGGACCCCATTTTCCAATGCTTGGTGTCTAAGTGAGTAATGTGAACAAAAATCGTTGAAATTGGACCAGTATTGAGCAACAGTGCTGTAACTGGCAGTCCTGAACCAGGGTGCAATGTAATCATATAGGGCAATTGTACACCGTCAATTTCCATCCACTAAAAGTGCTGTTTTTGCCACTGACAGGCTCAGGTTGTTATTTTAAATGTCTGACAACATTATGAAAAGGATAAACCTTTTTGTTAAAGAGTAAAATCTTTATTGTTTAACCAGAAACAGCACAGAGAGCGCTATCGCTGACCTCTCCACACTCAACAACATTCAAATAAACAGTCATTTTAGCGTGTATAGAGTCAACATATTTCCACATGTAAATGGGTGAATTACGGGTTTATTGCAACCAAACTAGAGTGGTGATTGTTGGAACAGTGGAAAGACGAACCACAACAGCTTTTGATTGTATTTTGTTTCTGTCGACTTTGAACCCAACACCCAACTTAGGTCAAGCGATCTGTTTGCTCTCACAACACAAAGGATACAGTTGATGGCGAGATGCCAGGCTTTTTACATTTTGTGTCATGAAATGTATGTGACATAATATAAAGTGAACTCTCCACAGTGTATGCATGTGTTCATTTATGCTTCTTTTTTTTTGCCCCTGCAGTCAGTTTATGGATGACAATGAGGACGGAGAAAGCCAGAAGTTCCTGTCAAATGGTTTGATGAAGAAGAAGAAATATGACGAATACCATGAAGAATATGTAAGTAGTTTGCTTCCTGCAATTACACTCTGTTTATTCAATGTAAGCCTTGCCACATTAGTCACTGTGAGAGCAGCCATAAAGGTTGTTAGAAGCTGGTATAACAGTATGTTAGCAAACCAAAAATATGAGTTCTGCAAGAAATCACATAACACTGCAGCAAATGTATTTTTAAACATTAACTTTTCCAGTACAAACCCAACACTTTGGATTTTATTTAGAGTGTATTGGACTAAAAAGGCATTCTGGGAAATGTTTGCACTTACGTGTTGAAGTAGAAGTTGAGTGTGAATGGGTCAATTCAATAAAACTTAACTGTATCCAACAGTGTAGGAGAATGTGATGGTGTATACAGTATTTCCTTGAATTACAGCTTGTTCGTGACAAAATATTTACTATTGGCATTAAAGTCTTGTGTGGTTTGCTGCGTCATGTACCTGTGCATGCACATGCCAAATGTTTGCTATCTTTCTTATTGCAACGTCTACACTACCGATGAATTTCGTCAATTATCTGAGACCGATTTTTATTTCAAAGGCAGACTTTTCAGCAATGTTCATCTGTTTTCCTCATTACATATCCCTCTTCCTTCTTTCTTTTCTCTCTGAGCAGCATCCCGGCCACACCTCCTTCGGGATGTCTGTGTTCAACTTGAGCAACGCTATCATGGGCAGCGGCATCCTGGGCCTGTCCTACGCCATGGCAAACACTGGCATTGTGCTCTTTACGTAAGTACTACTGCGGCAGAGTAGATGTTGATATTATTTCTCTAAAACCTTTCATTTTCTGTGTATCGGCATTCCATCGCCTATCGCCTATCTATTCTGGGATAGGGGGAAAAAAAACTCCCTGGCTTGTTTGTATTTCTTTAAACTAGGGCTGTCTATCGATTAAAAAATTTAATCTAATTAATTACATACTCTGTGATTAATTAATCGAAATTAATCGCATACATAAGTAACGGTGCCTGAACCGATACTTTTTAAGAAAGTAAAAAAAGAAAAAAAAAGGGTACTAAACAACAGTTGGTGACATTAAAGAACGGCTTGTTTATTGCTAAGGCCATATAGTCAAAATGAAATGATTTAATAATAATGTATAACAATAACAATAACTTATTTCACTAGTAAATTGATGTTGAACGACAAAAACAATCACCAGATGGGAAAAGGACATTTACAATAACTTCAAATGCACCACGAGGCTGTAGTTTACCAGTTTCATTGAACGCACCGTCTGTGTTTTTTCTCCGACAGCAGCTGCAGATTGTTACGTACCGGTGTAGAATCCTCTACAGTAAAACACAGTCAAACTTTACACCGTTTAGCGTTAGCTGTCAGCATTTTAACCGTTTTTAATCCAGCTACTAGCTAGCGGTAGGCTAACGTTAGCTGTTGTTGAGTATAGTGTTAACTAGCGTCACGTACAGCGGTGTTTGTGTTACCTGTATCGTCTGTTTTAGAGCACCAGAGAGAAGCGCAGACATATCAGTGGCACCAGATTTCGGTAGCCAGGGTTGGCAAGAAGAAGATTTTTACAAGTAAATGTTCCAATCAATGATCCAGGTAGCACATTCTCGTCTCCCTCCTTCATTTTACAGTCGAATGGTGGCTAGAACGGCTCCGGATCAAACGTCAATATGGAATGGATTAATCTGCGTTATTTTTTCTCAGATTAATTAATCAAAATGAACACGTTATTTTGACAGCCCTACTTTAAACCAATCACAACTGTCCTGGGCGGCGCTAAGCTCCGATAGCGAGAAGGGAGGGACGCTAGGCTTTATCCCACCAATGTGCGTCCATTTAGCCAATAGCACTATATTTTAAGTATATATGTTGTTATTGTGTACTGTACATTTCGCTATTATCAGTACAATGTAGTTTTGTAAATCAACGTCAAAGTTTTGATAACATTTAAAGATGTAAACAAAGAAGATTCTACAGCCATGCTCGCAGCTCTGTAAAGCTGTGCTAAGACACGTCCTGAGCTAAATGCTATTGTCCAACGCAGTCTCATGGCAGTTCGTGAAATGGTCACGTTATTTAATCTATTGATTCTTGTTCACGGGGATGTTTTTCTCGTTTTTTTTTGTGGTGGCCAGCACGAAAATGTAAAGTAATGTATTTCAATGGGAAGCATATTTTGTGATCACAACACGAATACGGTAGGGAGTAGTATGAAAAGCCGAAAATCTGCGTAGGGAGGTTGGTCGGGGTGGTGGATGGGTCAAACAATACAGGACTTTCACCCGGGAGACCGGGTGTTGTGTCCCGCATGTGGCGTTTTGTTTCCCCGTTGTTTTCCTAATCACAACCGTCCCGTAATTGTCGCGCGGCCGTCTGCCGGCGTGTGAGGCATCCTTTCCCCGTTGTTTTTTTCCTAAACCCAACATCTGAATAGATGGTTCCCATTTTGTGCTGGCCACCACGAAAAAAACAAGATAAACGTGTTGTTGTACACAAATCAATAGATTAAAAATAACGTGACAATTACACGAACTGCCGTGAGACCGTGTTGTATTGTCAGCATGCTATCATGCTCACAATGACAATGCTAACACGCTGACGTTTAGTGGGTACAGTATAGGCCTAATCATAATCATCTTAGTTTTTTAGCGGATCAGTGTGTTAGCATGCTAACATTTGCTGATTAGCACCAAACACACAGCACAGCTGAGGCTGATAGGAATGTCATTAGTTTTACAGATATTTGGTCATAAACCAAACTATTAGACAAAAAAAAAAAATCTGACCTGATGATGTCACTAGATGAAGAGTCATGGCTTTATTACAATTCATCCTGAAGGGGGACATGAATGCGTTTGAATTTAATAAAGTAGGTGTCGAGGCATTTCACCGAAAACCACCACTGCTGGTGGCGCTAGTGTTCAGTATACATGGGATACATGGCTATGTGTTGGCTGGCCAGTGGGACAGAATTAACTCTTGCAAAAATATAAATGATAATCACATTACCACCTGGAATATAGAGCAGCTCTGCCACACAGACATGTTTGAACTCCCTGTGGCCGCAATTCCTCTGCCATATTTCTCCCAGCTCTGTCTGCCCCCATGCATTATCAGCATTCATGGGTGGCTTTAAACATCCGACACCCTGCTGTCACCGTACACCTCCTGTCCACTATCCATGCCCCTGCTGTGTGGCCACCTCATGACCTGGTGGTGCTTTAAGGAACAAGAGAGCACTCCTCTGAAGCTCAGTGTGAATGGAGTAGAAGAATATCACAATAGCTACTTAAATTATAGCAGAAAAGGGAATAATAATGAACTCCTGCTATCTCCTGCCACACATTTCCTCAGACACCACCAGCACAAAAACCTTCTCCATACTGTTGACTTTTCTCTTCTTCCTTTTCCCCTGCATCATTTCAGTCTCTTTCCCTAGTCTCTAGATAGAAAGGATTCAAATTACCAAAGCTGACTTCATTCACACAGGGGTTGTTTTCAGGTCTCATTTTTGCACTGATCACTGACTTTTGCTTTCCCTTTCTGTGCAGAATCCTCCTCGTCGCTGTGGCCAGCCTCTCCTTATATTCTGTACATCTTCTCCTTATGACAGCTAAAGAAGGAGGTTGGTGTTTTAAGTTCATTTCAGTTCAGATTCCTTTGTGGAATCCCAACTAGAGGCTGACAACTATTTACAAATGATGTTCGAGTTTGGGTTGGGTTTGACCTACTTGACATGGTGCTTCGAGCAATTTTTTGTCTAAATACAGTGTAAAAATAACTAAAAATGATGGATCTGCTGTCTGTGTTGGGCTATTCTTGTTTAGTGCTGGGGTTTGCTACGTGAACATCCCACATCGGCTATTTCAGGCGGAAAATATTCATGTAACACAAACTCTGTGCTTCAGCCGGTTCTGACAGAATGCCTGTCGGGTTCAGGTTGGACTCCGTTACTACTCTCACTTGCTCAGGTTCGGACAGAATAATGCAGCCCGAGTCACATTCTAGTCCCAACCTGGGGTCGCAAGATAAATCTAAGGGGTTGCTTGCTGATCACCTGAGTAGTAAACAAATTGTACTGCACAAATGTTGCATGTTTGTTTTTTACACTTTTTATCCAATCTTTGCTTCCTTTTTTTGTGTTTGAAATACTGTTAACGATCAATACTTTTACCTCTTCAGGCCTGTCTTTGAACTGCTTACAACTAATAGACATGCAAGTACATATTGCTTAGTATTAAGGGGTCAATGGACCAAAAAAATAAAAGGTTGGAAATTTGTGCTCTAAAATACTATTGGAAAAACTATCTTTTTGTACTGATCCACCCCCTTGTGGTCATAAAAAGAAGTTGTGCTTGAGATGGAATATACTTCAAATTAACCTGATGCTTTTTGTCGCCGTTCTTGTTGTGATGCCTGAAATACATTTTTCCCACAGCTAATGTGAACTTGTCTGTTCTGGCAGGATCCCTCATCTATGAGAAGCTGGGAGAGAGAGCATTTGGTTGGCCCGGGAAAATGGCAGCATTCGGATCCATAATTATGCAGAATATTGGAGGTAGGCTGTGAATTTGTGTGTGTGTGTGTGTGTGTGTGTGTGTGTGTGTGTGTGTGTGTGTGTCAGCTTGATTTGAAAAAGCAAGAGTTAACTGCAGTTTAAAGGTCCCAAATCATGCTCATTTTTATGTTCATACATGTATTTTGGGTTTCTACTAGAAAATGTTTACATGTTTTAATGTTAAAAAAAACACTTAATTCTTTATTCTGTACCTGAGTTCACCCTCTGTCTAAAACGCTACGTTTTAGCGCATTTAAGCCCCCATTCCCGAAAAAGCAAAGTCTGCATTTCCGGGTTTTCCACATCTGCGCTCTCTGAGTCTCTGCACCGTCATTGCAGCCGGGGAATGACTGTAACAGCCCTGTAGCAGCACTTTCTACATATATATATATATATATATATATATATATATAGTAATGTTGTGACATCACAACTGTAAGGAAGTCCTGGCGGCTTGTTTAAAGGCACAGTTTCTGAATACAGGCTGTGTGCATTTCTCTGTTACTTTACTATTACTTGATACTTTCACAGCATTTAAATAGCACCTCAACCTGCTTTATATTTACAAAATACATGGATATCTCACTTTTTACAAAATGGGACCTGTAATAAAATTGCTAAAACTATGTGTGCATGTAATGTAGCTTCTCTGTCTGACTGAAGTTTCTCTGTCATGTCCTGCAGCCATGTCCAGCTACCTCTTTATCGTGAAGTATGAGCTACCTGAAGTGATAAGAGCCTTCTTGGGTTTAGATGAAATCTCTGGGTGAGTGTGTGTGTGTGCGCGTTAGAAAATAACTATTGTGTGTGTGTACAGTATTTACAGTAAAGGCTTTAACCCCTGTGATGTGTTTGCAGTGAATGGTACCTGAACGGGAACTACCTGGTGGTGTTTGTGTCCATTGGAATCATTCTGCCTTTATCGATCCTTAAAAATCTGGGTAGGAACTCACTTTACACCAGCCATTGTGAATAGAGAGGCAAAGTCCCTCCCCTTCCGGTGGATCAACATGGGACTGGACCTTATTTCGGAGGCGGAAAATGTATGGTAGTGAACGGAGAGAGACTAATTCTTTTTTGATCCCGTTTGAATTGAGCCACGAATTACACATATGACGTTTGTCCATTGAAAAGATAATTTTGCAAGTGAAGAAAGTTTGTCGTAAAACTGTTTGAAGTACAAGACTGTAAAAAAAATACATAATTACAAAGTCTACTCACCAAAGTCGCATGGGCGACGTCTTGCTAAAGCTGGGATACTTCTGTTTGGTACCGGGACGTAACGTTACTTGAACGAGCAGCGGATCTTGCTCGTTTTTTCTCTTCCCGGCTGATAAAACTTTGCTGGAAAAAACACATGAAGTAAGATATGTGTGTGCTGTGGAACCAAGCTAGGCTAGCTGGCTAGCTAGCAAGCAAGGTGATGTAAATTGTGTGAGACGAGATATTTACTTCACTGAGCGGTTTCACACAAAACTAAGCGGTAATACGACAAACCTACGACAAACTGAGACTTTCTTCAGTTGCAAAAACTTTTTTTTCTATTGACTAACATCATATCACAATTCAACGGGATAAAAAAAATAATAAGTCTCTCCCCGTTTACTGCCATACAATTTTTTTTTCTCTCAATATCAGGTCCCTTGGTGGTCCTCCGGAAGGGGAGGGACTTTGCCTCTCTTTTGTATATTGTTCAACTATTTTACCACATGCTCTGTAATTCAGTATTCAGATACTAATTCAGAAACAGGATCTATGTCACTTCCTGCAGTTGGGAGCCATTTCTTTGCAAGTTCTTGCAGCTGTCTGTATGCAACTTGGCCAAACCAGAAGTAATGTAACACTAGTGAAGCCCTTAGTCAGCTCTGGCAATTAGGAGTTACTGTAAGGTAACACTGCTATTAAGCGTGCAGTCAGCTCCAACACTCAGATGTAATTTATGAGTGCAGATCCGCCTCAGCTTGCTGAGCTACAGAAAGGCTACACACTGAGCCCGCTGCACAGATTATGTGATTAAACCAATTAGACGTGAAGAAGCAAAGAAGATCAAAGCCTCAATTTTATTGAGTAAATGACGACATCATTTCTGATTTTGGTGTTTCAGGCATTAGATTTGTATTCATGGGTATTATGTTTAATCTCTGTTCCATCCAGACCTTATTAAAGGTTTGATTCCCACTGCAGGTCAAATCTAAACTGCCACTAATATCAAATGTATGTTTTGTTGATGTAACGATGCATTGTGAATCGGTTAAAAGTGATATAATGTGTAAAGATTCTAACCGTTTGACATAAAAAAAATTAATTGCAATGCAATTTTTAAAACGCCTGGGGCAAATCTACTTTTGATTTCACTTGTTTGGCTTCAGACGTCACTATGGGTTCTTAGTTCCTTTACTTGAAGATATTTTTTTTTATAATTTATTTAGTTATTTTGATGTTCTCTCCTCTTCAGGCTACCTGGGCTACACCAGCGGCTTTTCCCTTTCCTGCATGGTCTTCTTCCTGGGTGTGGTAAGTTCAGCTCTCTAAAAACTTTTTTTTTTTAAATCATGAGCAAAATGTTGGATTCAGACACAGTAGATTTGGGAGAGGGTTGTTCATGTTTACATTTATTCTTGAAGTGTCTTATGCTGTTTTCACACCGCCCGCGCAAATTGCTTGGCGGGATTACATACAAAGTCATCGCAAAGACGCAAATAGATGCAAATTCGCAGCGGGCTAAGCGAATGGCAAGAACACGCTAACTTTGCGTCATTCTTTTATCAAATGTGTGTTGAAAATATTTCAGTAGTAACGTGGCACAAAGCGGATTTACGCGGCCAGTGTGAACACAACATTAGACCACACGAATAACATGCATGCATTTTTAAAATGGGCGTAGTTCCCCTTTAATAATGTATCCAATAACTATGTGTATGTGAAAGGGGTCGCTGTCAATGATGTGTTTACAGCTTGTTTCTACTGTCCTCAAGCTCATGCAGTTTCAACAACATAGCAGAACCAGATTGTTAACTAGCTGCCGCTTGACCCTGTCCTCCCTACTTAGAGTTAAGGACCTCCAACATGGCTGCCACACGGTGTATTACATTGTTTAGAGACCCGTGAATGCAGTTCAACATTAAGAAAATAACATTATGTAGAAAATGTGGAACTAGTACCAGTCTATTGGAAAACAGTCTGTACAGACGACGTTTCATTTCTGGGATTGCTCCAGTGCGGCCGGATGTCCATCACCTTCCACTTTCTTTGTGTTGGCATTCTAAACTCCGGTGGATTTCTGAGGACTATGGTTAACTGCTCTTCAGATCTCTGCAGGGTAAATCCAGACAGCTAGCTAGACTATCTGTCCAATCTGAGTTTTCTGTTGCACGACTAAAACAACTTTTGAACATACACATTCCACCAAAACAAGTTCCTTCCTGAGGCTATTTTGCAGCGGCACCGTGGCTCCGTCTGGCGCTTAGCACCGCCCAAGACCATTTGTAATTGGTTTAAAGAAATGCCAATAAAGCAGAGCACGTTTTTCTCCCATCCCGGAATGATATGTGGACTAGCCAGACCTTCTTCCACAGTGCTGTGGAGACTAGTTGGAAAATAAATGCCACAATGCCAACTCTTGTTGCAAGCAGAAAGTTTTTATAGTGAATTTCCTTTATTTGTTGTTCTCTCGTTTCATTCGGAAGAACGGAACGTGACTCCATATTGTTCTTTTCCAGGTGATCTACAAGAAGACCCAGCTGCCCTGCCCCCTTCCTTTCTTTTACCACCACTCGGCCAACCTCAGCATGAACGCCACAGACATACAGGGGTTGTACCCGCTAAACAACTCGGCGCACATAGATTTCTCCCGGTCCGACGTTTCCCCGGCGGTGCTCGGCACCTACGACGGCCACCACTCCACCGGCGTCCACGTCGAGCCTCACCCCGACGACGAGGAGATGTGCACGCCCAAATACTTTGTCTTCAACTCACAGGTACGATGGGGTTGGTGCTAGCCTACAGGATAGGATAAGATAAGATAAGAACAAGTTTTTTGTTGGTCGCGAGTGACAGAAATTTGTCTTTGACAGGGCAGGCTCAAACAACATAAAATACATATATAAGAAACATAACAGATACAAATAGAAACAGTGTTGGGAAGGTTACTTTGGAAATGTAATAGGTTACCGATTTCAAGTTTACCCTATTTAAAATGTAACAGTAGTGTAACTATTTAAATGACTATCAGACTATTGTAACTTATTATATTTAATTACATTTTGATTACTTTTCTAAATTTCTAATGAATGTTTTCAACTGTTAACCATTTCCAAATGTTTAAACCTGGTAGTGCTAACGCTAACAGATGGGTGGCGCTGCAAATTCAAACAGGAGAACCAATCGAAAGCATCAGAATGCATCAAACTTTGCCAAAAGAAGACATTGTGCACATGGTAAACACACAAAGCAACAAAATTTATATTATTCAACATATAGCCTAGCTTTTTACAGAAAATATTCAGATGCCACCCCCAATGTAATCATGAACATTTTCATAGGTAACTGCCGCTGGGCCTTCTTATACACAGTGTTAGCGTGCTGTGAGACGGTATTTAGAAGCTTAAAAGCTTAAGTTAGGTCGTAATGCTGTTACGGATACCTTTGTTTAGTTTTCAACTCTTGCTGACGCCAAACATTTATCCAACTTGTTCAACTTCATTGTCATGTCTTGTGTATACATAAACAAGTCTCATTGGCGAAGGTTTAAAGGGTGGGGCTTTTGAAATGCAGCCCCACTGGTTTCGATCAAGGTCTGTCATTTACTCACAGGTACAATGGGTCCTCCACTGGTCCAGTTTCCCAATTAAATCAGAGACTTTCAGAAGATGGGCAGGATAAAGTAGAGGCGTGCAATTAATAGAAATTTTAATCGCGATCACGATTTTGGCTCCTAGAGATCACAATCTCGAAAAACACATGTAACACACATTACGTTTTGCAAGTAAACTCAAAACTGAAATGTGTTCAAATGGGAAAAGTAATCAGGTAAATTGCCGTTTCAAGGCATTTTCACTGTTGATTTGTTTAACTGTTTTTAAGTTCAATAAATGCAACATCTTCCCAAAAGACGTGAGGAATCGTGTTAAATAATCGTGATTTCAATATTGACCAAAAATGGAGTAGCCCTAGATAAAGTATACCATGTCTAAGGTAAACTATTAAATAAGAAAACATAGACACACTATCTATCCACGTGAATGCTCTACGTTTATAAAAAAACAAAAGCAAATGTAAGACGGTTGGGCTCACACACAGGAATGCATCTTACAGCCTACAAATCCAACAGAAGCTGATTGCCAAGTATTCGCCTGGACACGTTAGGTAAAGGTGGGGTTTTTAAGGGCGTCTTTTGACATCTGTGTGTGTGTGTGTGTGTGTGTGTGTGTGTGTGTGTGTGTGTGTGTGTGTGTGTGTGTGTGTGTGTTTAGCCATTTGTTACTTGGCCCTGATCATAAATCAGGATAAGAATATGACACAGCATTATGTTCCCATGTTCATCCAACCAAGGTTGTGATCTTCACATTGTTGAAGAAGTGGAGGCAGTTATTTCACCTTCTTTGACGAGATGACTACATGTTTCTTTTGTGCTATAATGGGCGTTTAAATCACATGCCAGTTGCAGTTCGAGGAACAAAGGCACAGGGTGAAAGGTTTGATCAGGAATGCTTAACACTTTTGTAAGAAGAAATGGCGGAGGAGAAAAATAAATAGAATGTTGAAATCAACATGTTAGTTTAGCATGTTTTTGGTAAACATGAGAGTAGTGGTGGAAGAAGTATTCAGATCCTTTACTTAAGTAAAAGTACTAATACCACACTGTAAAAATACTCCGTTACAAGTAAAGGTCCTGCTTTGAAAATGTTACTTAAGTAAAAGTATGTAATTATCATCAAGAAAATGTACTCGATGCAAAAAAAAAAATCCTCACGTTTTAGAAACTGGAAATGATCAAAACAGTTCTGTCAATAGGCCTACCACTTGTAGGCCTGTATGTTGCTGGGTATTTTAATTTATAATAAAACATCGTATTTTATAAAGTACATGTGTTTTGTGTGCAAAAATCTTAATTTGTCAAGTAACTAGTAACTAAAGCTGTCAGATGAATGTAGTGGAGTAAAAAGTACAATATTTCTCTCTGAAATGTAGCGGAGTAGAAGTAGAAAGTGGCATGAAAAGAAGAGACTCAAGTAAAGTACAAGAACCTGAAATGTGCACTTAAGTAGAGCACTTGAGTAAATGTACTTAGTTACATTCCACCAGTGTAGGAGAGTCAGAAAGCATGCTAACAGTGGCAGCCAAAGACAACTGCGGGCCACAATGCACCACCATGTTTCATCAACTTGGTGTGTTGATGGGCCTTAAATGCTTCTTTTTCCCTTAGCCTTGGAAACACAGCACTATCCCTTGTAAGAAGGAGACCTTTCTGTTCTCCACTGTTGTTTTTGGACTGCCTGAAGCGGAATTTCTGTGTCTAAAACCTTTCTGTGCATCATTTGTCCCCAGACGGCGTACACTGTGCCCATCCTGGCCTTCGCCTTTGTCTGCCATCCGGAAGTGCTACCTATCTACAGTGAGCTGAAAGAGTAAGTGCGGTTCTTCCCTCTACATCAAGCTGCGGAACACCATCACCATCTCCTAAAATAAACTTTAGTGGGGGCTGTACCATAGACTGTATATAAAGATGGACGACATGTTTCCACTTCCTCCAAATTTTTACAAAAGTGAAGCCAAAATCTCCTGGATACGGGCACTGCCATCTTGTAAATTTAAAGCCAGAGTCTGCACAGCAGTGATGGAGCCGTGGTATCCAAATCCCGCCCATACACCTGCCCCGACCAATCACGAGTCAATCACAGCTGTCAATCATGACGTTTCACACTGTTTTTATAGCATCAAATAACAAATAAAACACTTAAACAAACATCAGCGTAAATAAACACTACCTAAAATGACAGAAACTACCTTTAGGGAAAAATTATTTGCAAGTACTTTGATTTTTATTAGTCCGCCCGATGTCCCATCAGCCAAAATGGAGGGGGCGGAATTTACGGCACGGCCCAAGTGGTGGTGACGCTGTGACAAAGCGTCAGTATTTGATGAGTGGGGAACGGTCTGGGAGAGCAGTGTGGACCTTTTCTTTTTTCTCAACTACAGCACCTTTTAAGGGTCAGTTAACCCACATGAAACCCGTTTTCTCACTTTCGAGCCATGCAGATAGTCTTTTATTTGGATGATGAGAAGTATATCAATCTGCATATATTTATCTATCTTTACTGCAAGTCTTGAGTGCGGCTTCAAACCTTCTGAAAAGTGACGTGACCTCTCTAAATGTGTGTCTTGTTTCTACAGTCGCAGCCGGAAAAAGATGCAGAACGTCTCCAACCTGTCCATCCTGACTATGCTCGTCATGTACATGCTGTCAGCACTGTTTGGCTACCTCACCTTCTATGGTAAGAACATCCATACACAAGAGTGTAATAATGAACTCTAATCATAGACAAAAAAGGCCTCAAACAGATAGATAGTTAAGTGATATCAGTCCCTTATTCAAGACAAAGCCAATAAGAGAACAAATTCTGCTTACTTTAGTTGGAAAGGGAACAGTGATTTGCTTTGAAATCCCAGAAAAAAACACTAATCAACGCCATTTTCATTTTATAATCTAAGTAGGCATGCTAATTTAGTTTTTTTTTCTGGCCGATAGCCGACCCTCGTTAACCGATCAATAGTCTATATCCACGTAGTTCCACTTCTGGGATTGTTCCGTTGCCACTGGAAATTCCGCTGGATGTCCATCACCTTCCGCTTTCTTTGTGTTGGCATTCTAAACAGTATATCGTATACGTTCAATCAGTGCAAAACCTTCCCGATCTTGCAAATGAATTCCTGCACATTGTATGAACGCAGTCTACAGTTTAATGTTGTGGGTTAATAAGCAACTAGTCTATATCCACGACGTTCCACTTCCGGGATTGCTCCGTTGCCGACGGAAATTGCGCCGGATTTCACTCATTAAGGCCGGATATTCATTGCCTTGGGCTTCCTTTGTGTTGGCATTCTAAACTGCGGTGGATTTCTGAGGACTATGGTTAACTGCTCCTCAGATCTCTGCAGGGTAAATCCAGACAGCTAGCTAGACTATCTGTCCAATCTGAGTTTTCTGTTGCACGACTAAAACAACTTTTGAACGTACACGTTCCACCAAAACAAGTTGCTTCCAGAGGCTATTTTGCAGAGGCACCGTGGCTCTGTCCAGCGCTTAGCGCCGCCCAAGACGATTGTGATTGGTTTAAAGAAATGCCAATAAACCAGAGCACGTTTTTCTCCCATCCCGGAATGCAGTGTGGACTAGCCAGACCCTCCTCCACAGCGCTGTGGAGGAAGGTCTGGCAATGCGAGATTGACCGATCATTAACGGTTAACCGACAGTTCCAGTTCCAGCTTCTTGTTTCCATTCAACATAGCGGCTACCAAAGCGCAGCAACCCGTTGATGCCGCTGTCGCTGCTATGTCACCCGGATCGTTGGTCTGATTGGTTGAAGGACTATCCAATTGCGTACAATGTCATTTGAACTATGCCCATTGATCACGCCTCTTGTGCAGTAGAAAATACAGAGCAGACTCCCCAGACTAATGTTCAATCTTAAAAGATTGAGCTTGGTCTGGTGATAGCCAGACTAGATGTCCCCTACAAATCCTGGAAATTGGATTTTGACACTAGTAATTAGTACATTTTGCTTCAGTGTCTGTCACCTTTCGTAAACAAATTGTTACATTTTTTTTCCTTTTTGTTTCTCCTCCAACACAGACAACGTAGAGGACGAGTTGCTCCACACCTTCACTAAAGTGTATAAGTTTGACACATTGTTGCTGCTGGTGCGTTTGGCTGTTCTCACTGCCGTCACTCTGACTGTCCCCATCGTGCTGTTCCCTGTGAGTACATCGCACATAAACACCTTTGTTGTCTCTTAAAAAAGCCTAATATGTTTGTTTGGCCAGTCTTCTCTGAGGAAAAACAGGCGGCACACAGTGGTGGAATGTAACTAAGTACATGTAATCAAGTACTGTACTAAGTACAAATGTCGAGGTACTTGTACTTTACTTGAGTCTTTTCTTTTTGTGCCACTTTCTACTTCTAGTCCACTACATTTCACAGAGAAATATTGTACTTTTTACTCCACTACATTCATCTGACAGCTTTAGGTACTTTACAGATTAAGATTTTTGCACACAAAACACATGTAGTTTATAAAAGATGTGTTATTATAAATTAAACTACCCAACAATATATAGACCTACAAGTCCAATGCTTAAAAACAGAACTGTTTTGATGGTTTCCAGTTTCTTAATTGTTTGAGTACTTTTACTTTTAATACTTTAAGTACATTTTCCTGATGCTACTCTCAATTCAGGACTTTTACTTGCAACAGTGTGAGATTTTTTACAGTGTAGTATTAGTACTTTGACTTAAGTAAATGATCTGAATATTTCTTTCACCACTGGCAGCACATATATTGATAGTTAGGTTTGGAAAGCAGAACATATTTCCTCATTGTAATATATAATTTCTAGCTGGCTTTTACACTGATGTTCATTACAGCATTGCCCTCTTTTTTGTCTTTCATTGAGCCTGTTTAAGCACTGATATAATTTGATTTGCGTCAGAGCGCACGCAAACATACACCACCCTTGTAATTAGACATATCTGGCCGCTGTGTTCCGCCCGACGCCGACCAGCGACTTGTAAAAGCATTCATTCAGTGGAATGTTACTGCCACTTTGAGTCATTCTGCTCACAGACAGCGTTTTGTGTCTGTTGCCGAGTCAGTCTTTATTTGTCGTTTTCTGGACGCAGCTTGTTTTTTTTTTTACTGGAAGTTAGGTAAGAAAGAAGAACACGCTGTTCGGTTTGGCACTCTGTGTCGTCATCTCAAATCCCAGAGGTCATAAACAGCCACACCTCTTAATTACGTCGACACACACACATGCCTACACACACTTTTAAGATCCTAACTGTAAAGCCTCTCTTACTTTGTGTTTCTGTTTCCCCATTCTCCCACAAGCTGGGGTCAAAGGTTAACCGTGTGCATGTGATGTCCAGCTACTAAACTTATCATCTCAGTCACATTCGTTCACACACTCCTCTTTCTTCCCGCCCCATATATGTTCATAGGTTAATTTTAGTGTGGCCCCTGTCTGACATGGGGGGGAACAAAAACGGCTGCTGGCCAGAGGAAGTTTCATGACCCGTTTTAACTTCCATGCGTGCACACACACAGTACAGTAAAGCCAAGCAGCTGCTAATTTGTGAATCATTTCTGAAGTGGCTGCAGGGACTGAAAGCAGCCACCAGGGGGCAGCAAATGTGTGGATATTCAGTCACAGGAAAGCAGACAGAATGATGCAGCAATGACTGCACGTTAAGGCTTGACACAGTGCGCACACACACTCTCTCACACACACACACACACACACACACACACACACACACATTTACATAGTTACAGAATATAAACATGCTCCTATATATCCACTGTCTGATATTCATGCGTCACCACATTCTGTTACATTTTAGCCGTTAAGCTGATGCTTGCGTTCTTACACTGGATGTGGATGTTCCCGTTCTCCCTCTGACTCTAACACACACATACACACACACACACACACACACACACACACACTCAGCCCTCCCCCCCCAACAGCAAGGGGAATGTGAGATAGGATCCCCCTCTCTCTGCAGTGGAAGTTTACAGGCAGTGGACAGTGGAAAAACCCTCACCCTGACTGCTACCTTCAGGGAGATAGGGAGGCGGAGCCAATGAGTCAGGGCGGGGGGGGGGTGGCTGGCAGGGGAGGGCAGGGGAGGGAGACAGAAACACAAACCATCGCCAGAGCACAATCCTCTAAATGCGCTGTGATAGAATTGTTGGAAATCTGCATCAAAGATAGTGAGGAACACTATGGATTATCTGATGGTGGGTGTGGAAAAATACCATAAGCCCATCTTTGCCCAAGGTTGAATTGTACATAATGGGAAAGGAAGTCAGATTCCACTGAGATGTGACCCTTTAATTTAGTTAGATTTGGCTTCAATGTTGCTGCAGTGCCATCTATAAGTGGAAATCTGTCAATTTTGTACAGGATTGCCCAGTTTACATGTCACATGTGTGTACATTTGGTACACTTTCACAGTGTGTTCAAGAGTTATGACCCTACCTCTAAGAATGTATAAGCAATATGGTATGAAATATTAAAAAATAACTTTGGGGGCACATTCAGATATACCTTAAACCAAATTGCAAAACGGAATACTAATATCTGTAAAGGAAAGCAATTTGGATTTTTCTTTCAGATGATACTTCCTCAGAAAATCAAAATGACAACATCATAGTTAGCCTGGTTAACTGAAGACATGCAATCATATGCACGTTTTCCTTCTCCTTCTTTCCTTCTTTGGCACAAGCTTGATATGCAACCATTTTATTTGACTCTAACTCTCAATTTGAGTGGTACTCACAATGATTGTAAATGTAATTGAAATATAGAAGAGAAATGCTGAGGGAGTGAGAGGGAGGAGGACTAAGATAACAGAGGAGATAAAATTTTGATAAGTACGGAGAAACACAAGACTGAAATGGGATGCCTCGAAGCAGCTGTGGTGAATTGTAGCTTAGTGAAAAGAAAAATACAGAAACGTAGCAAGGGTTTGGAGTTCCTATCCCACTGTTAAAGCAGAAACCTGTGTGCTTGTGGGCCTTAAATCAGCTATGACGCTTTTAAAAAAGTCAATCAAATTAGTTGTGTTAAAAAAATGGTTTTTGCTTGTCTTTACCTGCATGAAATTCCTATCAAAAGATGTGAGTCATAGCCTGCTTTACATTAGTCAGTGTTGGTTTTAAGCTCTAGTTGCTGGGAGACAGCAATGTGAACAAAATGGCCGACCTTAGTCATTACTGTTTGTGCATGAATTTCTGATTAGGAATGTGCGTTTGTGCGAAGTTGGGAATGTTTAATTAACTGACCATCACAATTCTTGTAGTAAATGAATCGCTGTTGCTGTATCATGGTCAAAAGATTGGCGAACTTGGATGCATGCGAGGCATCAGATCAAAAGAACTACTCGGTCGCATCATTGCTCTGCCAAGTTTCCGTTTGACATTTGAGAATCTCGCCTTGAATCCTCCTGACCTTCATTTTGCATGGAAACTGCTACCGGCCTTCAGCGAGAGATTAACATTAGCTTTGTCTGCCACTGTCCTTGGCTCCAGTGGGGAAGTTCTATATGAGAGAGGAGAGAATGTGTGTGTGGGAGTGTGCGTTTGGAGATATGTGTTGGGGCATGAAAGTGTATAGTGTGAGTGTATGGGTGTGCGGTCACGTGAAGGATAGACGCTAACAGAGGCCAGCTCACACAGGGCTTTGCCAGGATCCAGTACATAATGAAAGGGCTTTATGTGGAGTCAAACATGCTTCAGTTCTCAGGCTCCAGCTGGAAAGTTAAGCCATGGGAGACGACTGCTGATTTACAGCACCATCGTCTATGTCTTACCATCATGTAGTAAAATATCAGTCTTAATCAACACAGTCAAGCTAACGCTTGAGTAGCGCTAGCTTGAGTACTTGTCTCCAAAGCCTTGTACGCTAGCAGTTGGTTTATTTGTTTTTTAGTCTTGAATATTTAGCTAATGATTTTATTTTTCTTAAATAAACAAAGAAAAGTGGAACTATCTTACTACTATCTGGTTTTATTTCACATAACAATAACCTCATAGTTACATCAACATTTCAAACACTGCGATTGAAGTTTAGCTAGCAAATTAGATAGTAAGAATTAGCTTGCGTGCTATAGGCAGCGTTATTCAACCCAACGGACACTGCGTTTGTCATATCTCTTCATTAGCATAAACATCTGCAGTTATCTTAAACTTGTGACTGACATTTGGAGTGTGAAAAGTTGTACCAGTGTGCAAAACACATGCACATCTTTCTTTGCCAAAAACTGTAACTGTTATTTGTCTTCCAAAGACACTGTTAAACACTCCTTTTGATATTTCAGTCCCTCTTTCTAGTAAAGCACCCTTTTATAAAGGGTTTGTAGGTTTTAACTCTGCTCTATAAAACATTTACTAATGTTTTACAGATCAGTTATAATCATTAGCTATTATTAATGGCACCATGAGAGCAAGAAATGTCTACCAGTTTATAGCCATTGTTAAGAAAACATTTTGGGGAAAAATCCGGTTTTTGCTGTTGTTTCTCCTCCTTATCAGCGTCTGCAGTTATGAATGTTAATACATTGTTTATTAATTAATTTTGGTTCAGATGCACTGCAGCTTTTTCAGGTCAGAGTTCAAACAGGCCATTGGGTGGTTCTCAGATTCATGTCATGAGTCATGCTGGAGGAGGATCTACACCAGAACGAGATATTTCCAAACCTGGCTGCCCAAAAATTGTTCTTATTAATGTACAGAGGGAGGTTTTATAGGTGTCACCACTAGAGTGCTCGTGTCTACATTCATGGCATCATGGTTGGGATCTGTCTTGCTCTTGAGTGTGTTTTGGCTGCGGTGAAGCACAGTTTGTTTTTTTTTCAGTCTAATTTGTCTAGTTTCAAGTAGAGATTTTTACTTGAAAGGGACTTTTCTCTTACTGTGTGTAGTTTCAGTTCACACCCCGGATCTGTTATATTTAGCAGCTGTCACAGAGTGTGTTCTACCCGGTCTCCCGCTTTGAATATACTTGCACTCGCAAATGTGCACAAAGAGAGGAAACACAATCATAGTTTGCAGTAAATGGGCTGAAGTGCACATGGTTTGTTTTCAGCTACTTCTTTTGCAAAAGTAGCTTACATAGCTCAGACCTAAGCCCCTGTTTTGTTGCTAACTGGCTGAACCCAGATGTGGATGGGTGAATCCGGCTGCCTACAACTCATCCATCAACTTCCTCTGTGTGTGTACGTGTGTGTGCAGGCCTCTGACAGGTAAAGAGTAGGGAGCAAAAAGTGTGCAAACATCACACTGTGAACTCCAAAGGGTTTGCGCCAGGTAACAGTCGGGTGCTGAATAGTTTGGAGCTTTGGAGAGAAATGCCGCGTCCAGGCTCTAGTTTTCCAAGCCGGGACTAATTATGTCACAGCTGGTTGGGAGGGGGAGAAAGATGCAGTTAAATTATTGTCAATATCTCCCACAAGAAATGAGTTTTGGCTTAAAGTGGGGAAACTTTTTTGGCAGTGGACAGTGAAGCAGACCTCATGACAGTCATGATGGAGGTCACTTGGCTCAATCTGACAGTGCAGAAAATCCAGTTAATGTGATTTTTTTTTCCCATGCTAACTGGACATAAATCTTGTGCTTAAGTCAGACTTGAAAGGATACAAAGACGGCATGTGGTGTTCTGCCAGCAGTGGCTCTTAAAAAAAAGAAAAAAGGAAAAGACTGCACATGTTTTGTCCTTTTCAGGTAAACTAAATCAAGAAGTTACTTTCCCTAAAATCCATTTGCATCTCATATTTCATTCTCCACACACAAGTGTCTGCCAGAGCTGTAATTAAATGTGTTGTCATGGCGACTGGTGGCCCTCATTTGTCTTTTAATGTGGGGCTGGAGGAAGGAAGGAAGGAAGACAGGCAAAAAAAAAAAAGGAAAAGTCAACGGTGAGTGACAATAGCTGCTTCTCGTAAAGACACCCCCCCCCAACCCCCCTGCAGGCGAGCCCGCCCTCCTCTCAACCCCGGCTGATGCAATCCCATGCTTGTATTACGCTGTGGGAGATAATCCTGCCCTGCCTTTTTGAATGGCCACCGTAAGCAACGCCCCTTGTAACCTTTCCCTTTGAGGCCTGCGGGTGCTTCAGGTTTCACCTGACACCCGCAACCTTTCACCCACTGGAGGCTTGAACAGGCTGCCTGTGGCTGAGCAGCAGCAGGCGTCTTAGCTGGGATCTCCTGGTTCTCTCTGTTTCACACACACAACCACAACCACAACCACACACACACACACACACACACAGTCTCACAAGTATACACACTAGCCCCGTAGCACTTGACACACTTCAGTCAGTGGCCAAGTTTGGGACTCAGCCTCGGGCATAGGCCTGCAGACATACAGACTGTTGTTGTTTATGGTTTGTTTCTTTGCCAGAGACAGACTGTATACGCAGAAGACTAACAATGCTGGATTTAGTGCTGGATTTAGTGGATTTAGTGCTCAAATTTAATACATTATTTGTATTCTATCTAATAACTGATACCTTCTGAAGTCACAAGCAAAACAATGCTGTGATTGTTACACATTCCCCCATTCTCATCTCAGTCAGATGATGGTGAACTTTATACAACTTTGTTGTAAAATAAATGAACGGATTTGTCTGAATTTGTATGATCAAGCAAAAAGACTTGAATGTCAATATTATGTGTTTTTCCCCCCCCCCCCCCCCAGATCCGCACCTCCATCAACACACTGCTGTTCAGCAATCGAGACTTCAGCTGGACTCGCCACATGCTGATTGCCGCCGGCATCCTGGCCTTCAACAACATGTTGGTCATCTTCGTCCCCACCATCAGGGACATCTTCGGCTTCATCGGTGAGTCCCGCCTCCAAACACTTTGACGCACAGGAAGGGACTTTGTGTTAACAGTTCCCGTTTTTTTTTTTTTAATAAAACAGGGAGTCAGGCAATCGAGGCCCGATTAGCACCTTCAGTTCAGGGGTCGTTTTATTAAGTAATAACGTTGGAAGCACAAAAGCTTAAAGTGTTGGGTCGAGTCAGCTGTGCAGTCGCGTGAACCATTTGTGACCACTGGATCTAAAACGCTCAGGTTGTCGGTGCCAACACACACAAACACTGAAAAGTACAAATATGTAGACATGTCTCTCTGACATTAAGCTGCAGCATCTTTGCACGTACATCTCTAATGGCTAATGGCTTTTCGCCTACCATGAAAATTAGAAGTGTCCTACTCCCCTCCCTACACCTGGTGAAACCAGGGTCCAGAGTGTTCTAAACTGTTAAGGCTCATTCATGCTCCCTTAACGTACGGAAATAGATACGTCCATTTCAAGCGATGCCCACATACTTCCATCCGTCTTTTATGTTGGCATGGATGTTAAGCAATACATTCACTAGAGGGAGTTCGAACAATTCGATCTTGCACGGACCTCAACTTTTTCCCTTGCTACCGTCCAACTCACATTTAATTTCCATCCAACCTCCCGATCACGTATCTATTGGCTACACTGCCTACATTGTTCCCATGATTTGCGGTGCTACTGCTCTGTTTTATCCGTATCCGTAAGCTTTCAGAAAACGTGCACAATCACGGACAAAATTAACGCAGAGTACGGACTCTGCTGTATACGTATCTAACGTTGAGCATAAATGAGCCTTTAGGAGTTGCCAAGAGATGGCGTTTCAGGCAAAGGCTTGTGTGAAACATGCTGTGGGAGGAAGGAATGTTATTGGGGAAAAATAAGGTTAAAAGCAAACAAAATTGTCATTTTTGTGATGCAAAAAGAGCACATACCGGTGCACCATGCACCTTGTAAAAAGGGAGGTCATTGCAGTTGTGACACAAAAAAGGGGGTGATTTAGTAAACGCTTGATTTGCTCTTACAGCACTTCAGATAATGCTCAGATTCATTCATTTCCACAAGCTACATGCATTGTGGGTAATTATTTATTTAGAATGGCTGATGGCGAACTTTCCTATGTTATTTGCCTGTCAACATAAAAAAGTGAAAATATATCTAATATTTCAAATAGCAGCTGTCTGAAAACTCTATTCTACAAGTCTTCTTTTTTTTTTTTTTTTGCAGGTTCCTCTGCAGCCACTATGCTCATCTTTATTCTACCTGCTGCCTTTTACATCCGCCTGGTCAAATCAGTGCCGTTCCGCTCCCCGCAGAAAATCGGGGTAAGTGTGCAGAAACACACACACTCCCATCAACGTCTTTCTCACTGTATCATTTTTCTCACTCCATCCCCTGAGGGGTGGATAAAATTTTCAAGATGTGACTCGTCAGAAGTTTCCAACGGACCCCCACTGTGCATCATCGCACATTGAATTCCATTTAATCTCTCATGTGTCTCTCTCTCTCTCTTCAGGCTGCCGTCTTCCTAGTCGTGGGAATCATCTTCATGATTGGCAGCTTGTCACTCATCGTCCTCGACTGGGTCCACAACCCCCCAGGCTCCAGCGGCGGTCACTAAGCTCCCTCCTCAGATTCACATTTGACAGTGCAGCAAACCAACCACCCCCCCTTCATCAAATAACAAACATCAATTATAAAACCCTCAACATATGGACATAATATGCTGCATAGAATATCACTGGAGGGAGACTTTTTTGGCTCGGTTTCAATTTTGTTGTTGCTGTAAAAGTTCACAACACAAACGAGAGAATCAAAAAACCCAGAGAGGGATCCGGTTTGCCACAAAGACAGCCTGAAATCATTGCCATCTTCCTTATTGTTTCCAGCTATGAAGAGACGGAACAAACATACTGTGCAGCTCTCACCTGAAGCAGATCTGTGAACTGCGATTTACAGGGCTGGAAAGACAATGCAAGTCCCTCAGTCCTCGAAGGAGACATTTGGAGGTGGAGTGTGTCGTCTTCTATGAAACAAGGAGCACTTCTAGCATTATGTTTCACTTTGTGTAGCGCTTACACACACACACACACACACACACACACATATATATAGACATAGCAAAACACATCTACACCTCTGTTTTTAAGCAGCTATCCATGAAAAAATCTCTGAAATTAACCAAACAATGTAGACTGGGTAAACCCAGCCCGATCTGCCGGCGATTTGATTTCGCCCTGCAGCTCAGGCTGGAAACCTGTACATTTTTCTATCCTGCTTCTGTTACAACTCTGCGGGGACCAATCACAAACTGGCTTATCCACCTGGCACACTGTTGGCGGGTTTAACATGATGACGATAGAGAAGCGACGGCAAGCAGCTTTTTGTTTACATTCAACATGGCGGGCACCGAAGCGCAGCAACCCGTTGATGCAGCTGTCACTGCTACGTCACCCGGATCGTTGGTCTGATTGGTTGAAGGACTATCCAATTGTGTACAGAGTCATTTGAACTATGCCTGTTGATCACGCCTCTTGTGCAGTAGAAAATATAGAGCAGACTCCCTAGACGTGTTCAATCTTAAAAGATTGAGCTTGGTCTGGTGATAGCCAGACTACAAACAACGGTTAATCAGTAACTGAATTCAATCATTTAAAACTTTTTTTTTCCAGGAAAGTTTATTTTAATTTGCTGCTATGCTACATTCACAATCAGAAGCTTCGCCAAAGTCAACATACAGTTTAAGTCGATCAGGTTCATGCTAGAGCTCTGAATCTCACGGATCTTCCTCGCTGGCTGTTTTAATCTTGGCTGTGTACACGAAACAAGGAGATGCTTTCAGTATTCCTATCACAGAGGGATCTGAACATGCAAGGTATCAATGTACATAGTAAGGTGTGTCTACTGAAAAAAAGATTGTTGTACAAAATTTACAGTCTTTTCTATTCAGGTCGTATGAAGCTAAGTGATCATTTCCAACACGCAGTATGTATACCTGCTGGAATAATTTATTAGCCACTTCACATTGGGCTGGAAAACTAGGTATAACCATAGGTTGTTATTATTTTTTTAAATAATTGGCAAAAAAATGTGTGAAGAACTATTTAAAATACGCAGTTCATAAATAAAATAGTTGATTTAAAATCTGTAATTTAAAGATGCCAAGATCGCAGTAAAATATTTTCAACACGTGCCATATTATCCTCCTCACTGTCGAAAGAAAACCCTCACTCTCCCCAAAATTTAATTTCAGAAAGGCCATATATTTTATTTTTAACATGGATTACATGCTATTCAGCTTAAAAGAATAGTTTGATTTTTGGTAAAATGCGCAAGTTAAATGAGAAGGTTGATACCACTCTCATGTCTGTATGCTAAATGTGAAGCTAACGTTACAGCCAGCAGGCAATTAGCTTGGCATAAAGACTGGAAACATAGGAAAACAGTTAGCTACCTCCCTGTTTTTACATTTCGGTTTTCATACAAAGTCAACTCATGAGATATAATGTTTGAATGGTTAAGCTTTGGAGGCACTGGTGATAGATTTTCACTGTAGACCGAGCTAGCTGTTTTCTCACGCTTTCATTTTTTATGCTAGGCTTAGCCAACCGTCTTAAGGTGCTAGCTTAATCTTTAGCACACATACATAAACGTATTAGTCTCTGCAACAAATTGAATACACTTCTTTTTTTCTCAAAAATGTAAAAAGTACGTCTCTTAGGAGTGGTGATTTGGAACAAGGTGGATGATAATATCACACACATCATGACGCTTGGTTGTAAAAGAGAGCTAGATTAAGTATTGGTACATTAACTCTTCAAAAATCAGATACAAAAAGCAACAGGATTAATATTTTAAACTGTGCCTTCGGATTTTTTTTTATTTTTATTTTTTTTATAATTGGCTTCTAATACTGGTGCCTTTGGTAGAGTCATTGACGACAACACTAAAACCTCGTTTCACCTTTTCTCTGATGCCGTTACGTGTCACCGACATATCCAGCCAAAGTGGACAACATTTATAGATCCTTTGCAGATCTACGTACATGAAACAAATTGATATTTTAAATGAAATAGTGTATTATGTGCATGTTTTTGGATTACAAATATGGTCTTTTTGGACAATTGTATATGCTCTGTAAATAATCTTTGTTTTATGGTACACTTACACTCATTGTCTGTGAGTGGGTTGTTGGGGGATTCTGCCTTTCAAAGTCTTCTGCAATCCAGTCTGTTTTAGTATATAAAAGTATACATAACGTATATTAGAACTTTTTTTTCTCTTGCTGTATGACAGTAGTTTTTTTTCTTTATTTCAAGCTTGTATATTTGTAGAAAACTTGGTCTCTATATATCCATTTTCATGTTTAAATGTTAATTCGTCGTATCAGGTTTAATTAATCATTGGCCTGCATTATAACACGGTTTAATCCCAGAAGTCTCAGAACCGAGAAAATACATTTCTGCAGCTTATTGGTTCCTGCTGACCAACACTGGGTTCAAATTAAAGCCACAATTTATGGTGTTAGCGGTATTGATGTTGAAATCTTTTTATTCGAAAAAAAAAACGTGCTGTAACACTAAACAGAAGTATTTTGTGACCACACTACAGGAAGGTTCTTACAGGACAGAACACCTTAATCATTTGTTAAAAGAGCTCATGGCTTATCTGCTATTTATTGCATGGCATAGCACGTATGCTAATGTGTAGCCATACAATATATGCTAACATATATTCATATACCTAGGCTAATGTGTAGCCGTACACCTATGCTAACAAGAACCCTCTGTGTTTGCCCATTCTGAAGATCTGGACAATCGTACACAGTAGTTGATACCTTACTGTGGCTATGACTGCCATCATAAAAAAAAATTTCAAATCAATGTGAGGTTTTATTTCCATGACGTTACTTGAACTGAAGCTTTCCACAGCCTGATAAAGTCTGCAAGCTTTATGACCGAAGGGTCCATGCAGCCTCTTCGGTACCCGCAATGAATGTTCAATAATGGATTGTTCTCAGTCTGAAAATCTGGCTCTTCATTTCTTCATGAATGTTTAGCTGTAACTTCCTTAGCCTCTTGCCTTCAGTGGCTTATACTGGTCATCGGTAGTCAATAGCTTTGTCTCTTCCTCAGGTTGGGTTTTGTCTTTTTAAATTGGTCCTTTTTACAAAGGTTTTTAATGGAATGCTCCCAACACAACACCTCTATTTCCTTTAGTATCTCAGGTATTTGGTCTGGATGAATATTTCTATCTCACTTTTAGACAACTTCAAATATCTTCACCTCTTTTGCATGATTGAGCCAAGCTGTACAATGCTGTTGTTTATGTGCTGGCCTTGATAAGAAATTGTCTTGTGAATCTGTAAAAGCAGACAAGTCCCCAGCAAATTTTGACAGTGTTTAGAAAGTAAGGAGTTGTACAGATCCACCTGCCTTATTTTTCTATGGACCTCTAGCCGTGGAGAAGCACTGGCTCAATGTGTCTGCTGTTCACAGTGTCTCTGCTTCCTGTGGATCAGGCCGAACATTCACATTTGTAATTTTACACCCACACAAAGGGGATGTTTTTTGTATCCGTGATGCTGTTTCACTATGATGAACAATAAAAATGTGAAATGAAAAAAGTTTTTTTTTTTTTTAAATAGGTTGCACTTTACACAAAACCCAGGATTGATTTCAAGCAAGTAGTATAAATGCACTGATGGTATTGGCGTACTATTATATAAGTCCCATTTTGAATGTGTGTATGACTTTCTATATTTAAACACTGGCAAAAAAAGGGCTTACATAACATGTCTCTGTCCCAGACTGGCGTATCGGCATTGAACAACCAAAGCCCTATTTCTGGCAGATCAGATATTAGGCCTCTAAAAATAAAATAAATGCTCATGTACTTGTCTAGGTAGCATCTACTGCTGACATGTAACACCATCTTGTAATGCTCCCAGACGGTGAGGGAAATGAGTAACCTTTTTCTTTCTAGATACAAAACCTTGACTCCAAAATGAAAACCAGTCCGTTTCAGAAAGCAGGTTTAGTGAAAACTCTGAGTTTGTTAACCCTGAGATGAGAGAAACTCTGGGTTTTCTGTTTCATAAAAGGGAGGTTAATCAAACCTGAGCGAGAGGGGTTACTCCAGCCTGTTTCAGAAAGAGAGGTAACTTAACCTCAGAGTCAGTTACTATGGTAACTGAGCCTGTGAACCTAACCTGGTCGGGAGCAGGTTTTCTTCAATAAACCTTGAGTCTCTCTCAGTCTCCTCCCTCTGACTCATTCATTCATTCAGTCAGTCTGTATCAGGCGCATTTTAGCGCAGTTTGTTATCTGCATGAATAAAAAAACAGGGTTGGTTTATGAACTGTGTTAGGCAGACTATAAAACTTTTTTTTTTTTCTCAAAACATGGCATTTCATTTTGTCGATGATCCCGTTGATGAAGAAGCTGTATTACTTCGCAGGGATTTAAACATACATCGGGAGATGATATTGAGACCCCGACTATAGATGCATTTTAATTTCCAGATACTAGCCTACCTATTTGAGCGGTATCGGTTTTCTTCCAAGTCTATCAGATATGTACATAACCTTATCCGTCCTCATATCACTAACGTCACCCATCGTAGACATGATCTACATCCCAGCAAATTCTTTGTGTCACATTACGTTTTTTTGCAAACTGCAGGTTTCTTTACAACATTGGTAATGCGGAGCATATTAGTAAAGCCACTGTAGCAAAGCGCCGTCAGAAGAGTGACTGACCCTATGTTGCAGTAGAACTACATGAAGCAGGTAATTTAAAAAAAATCCAGCTCCTCTGGCACCACCTACAGCCTGTAGTGCGATTTGCAAACACCAGACGCTTCCGTTCAGATGCACCAATTATGGCCAGGGGGGTGTCTAACTGCGTGTCAATCACTGCTCATGCACACGAATTCATTCTCCCTTGTGGGGGGAGGGGCTTAGGAGAACGTTTTGGGCTTTAGCGGAAAGGGGGGAGGGACTGAGAAGTTGTCGATGTTCAAATTTTTTGGCTAAGTCCTGGATCTTCACAATCCTACATACGGCACCTTTAAAAAGGAGTTCCACAGTATTGCAGGTGAATGATGTAAACCCTTTGAAATAAAAGATTATTCATTATAATTCTGTTAATGATGGTGCTGCAGCCTCAGAATAGGATTAGTAGGCCTAAGACTTTTTCACCTGCAGGATTGCACCTAAATGAAATAGATTATAGGTTCAATACCATTTCACCAGTAATATTATACTTATGATTAAATATGATATTAATACACTATATTGGAACTTACGCATTTACTCTAGCAGCAATTTTCTCCCACGCAAATTCTCTCTCTTTTGCAGCAACCGTTGTGTTGCTTTTTTAACGAAATACATGTGTATGTGTATATACATGCAAGTTTAAACTCGCTGTGCGCATGAGTATTTCTGCCGACCAGTTTGTTTGTGGTTGTTACCATGGTGAATTGTAGTATAATGGCTCCATTCATGCTGCCTTTTTATAGTGGTGGTGCACGCGCTTAACTCTGAGTGAACCTACTCTGAGTTGATTGAACCAACTCAAAACAGCTGTTCTGGACCCAAAAACTCAGAGTTTCCCATCTCAGAGTAAATCAACTCAGAGTTCAGGGTTAGACTCAGAGTTTGTTAAACCTCCTTCCTGAAACGGGCCCCTGGTCAAAATGAACTGAGGGCCCAGAGAGCCTTAAACGTTCAAGAAAGTATTTTCATTTTAAATACTATTCATATAAATAGGTTATGTTTGTGTATTGGCCCTGAAACTACTTGGTTAAGGTGAGCAGGTTGTTTCCAGACGTGTAAAGTTTAAGACGTTTAAGTACTGTACTTAAAGGTGCTGTAGGTAGGATTGGGAAGATCCAGGACTTAGCCAAAACATTTGAACATCGACAACTTCTCAGTCCCTACCTACTGCACCTTTAAGAACAATATCAAGCACAAGTTTTAGTACTTTACTTGAGTATTTCTTTATATAGATTTCATATTTTTCAGAAGTAAATTCGGCATTAAATATAGCATACTAGTTTGGTTGTATTTGTAGACTGGGATAATAAATGTGTAATAAACCTAACACCTTTTTGATTTCTGTTCATAAATGAAAGACACGTGGTGTGCCAACTGCTATGGTCATAGTCAGCGAGGTTAATGACCTTTAATTGGAGATGTTTTTTTTGGGGAGGCGCAGACATGCTGCTCACCTGGGTCTCGATTTTCTGGAAACCAGCGACTCAAAGTTTTCATTAAGATAGATGAGAAAGTATGTTGTGTAACAAAGATTTCATAGACATGTTTATATGGCTGAGGCTGCAGGTTTGAATTTGCAACATCACCAGAATCAGCATGGTCACATTCCACCACACGGATTTGTTGTGAATCTGTTTACACAACACCCTTTCACTCTGACCTCCGGATGATAACCTGCTGTATCCTCGCTTCACCTCTCTGTGCCATCAGTGCTACGCTTAGGACATCTTCCCTCTGCCAGCGGTGGAACGTTAGTACATTTACTCCAGTGCTGTACCTAAGTGCTAATTTGAGGTACTTGGACTTTACTTGAGTCTCTTCTTTTCATGCCACTTTCTACTTCTACTCCGTTACATTTCAGAGAGAAATATTGTACTTTTGACTCCTCTACATTCATCTGACAGCTTTAGTTACTAGTTACTTTACAGGTTAAGATCGTTGCATATAAAACACATGTAGTTTAACAAATACGATGTTTTATTGCAAATTAAACTACCCAACAATATAACGGCCTATAAGTCCAGCTGAAATGATTAGACGATTCAAAGCAGAATGCTTTTGATGTTTTTTTTATGCTTTTTTTGATGCTTTCAACCCTTTTTTCGTTTCCAGTTTCTAAAATGTGAGAATTTTTCTGCATTGAGTACTTCTATTTTTAATACTTTACATTTTCCTGATGATACTTAACTTACATACTTTTACTTAAAGTGCTCATATTATGCTCATTTTCAGGTTCATAATTGTATTTAGAGGTTATATCAGAATAGGTTTACATGGTTTAATTTTCAGAAAACACCATATTTTTGTTGTACTGCACATTGCTGCAGCTCCTCTTTTCACCCTGTGTGTTGAGCTCTCTGTTTTAGCTACAGAGTGAGACGTCTCACTTCTGTTCCATCTTTGTTGTTTTGCACATGTGCAGTAGCTAGGTAAGGACTACTAGCCAGTCAGAAGCAGAGTATGAGGGAGGGCCACGCTAGCAGCTAGGCGAGCATTATAACGTGTGTTACAAAGTGATATACGTTTGTCTCTGAAGTAAAGGCTGGACTACAATAGAGCTGTTTGGAGCAGTTTGTGAACAGTGTTTTCTGTTGGAGATGGTAAGTCCCTTTGGGGTGGACTTTGGGCTTTTTCACTTTGTAAACCTATAACATGCACAAAAAGATATATAACACGATAAAGGAAAGGGAAAAAGCCAAAAAGCATAATATGAGCACTTTAAGGAACATTTTCAATGCCAGACTTTTACTTGTAACAGAGTATTTTTACAATCGGTATTAGTACTTTTACCTGAGTAAAGTATCTGAATACTTCTTCCACCACTGCTCTCTGCTGTCCCTCTCTCTTGTCTTGATGCATAAATGTTCAAATCCCTCTATCCTCACATAGTATTGTACAAATAGTCTATGATCCAATTGACGATACAAATTAGATCTCCAGTATGCATGGCTGTAGTTAGTGTACTGCGAAGTTCAATGAAATGCTTTTATTTCCCAGGAGTCCACGTGTTGTTAGTGTTTGAGTTATCCTGTTTGCAGTAGCTAGATGGGAGAGTTTGATGCATGACCGTTTCATTTGAAAAGTACATTCATCTGCCAAATAGACATACCAAGCAAACCATAACACCGGATGCAGAAGTGTTCCACCCAAGTGTGACTCATTGTACACAAACCAGACGCTTATCTGAAGCATTTGTTATAAGTTAATCAGTGTAGCTGCAAAGAAGCTGCAAATTCAGATGCAGAACGTAATTCAATTATTTAATGAATTATAAAAACCCACAACACATTGAATCATGACTCATCACCTTTCCATGAAAATCATCTAAACCAACCTGCTTGTTAGGGGTGGGGGAAAAAATGATCATGATTTTTTTTTGGCGACAATTCTTTTCCCTAGAATCGATATTTAAAAAAAAAAAAATAATATATATATCTATATATCTATATAGATATATATATCTATAGATATATCTATATCTATATATCTACGTATATATATATATATATATACATATATATATATATATATATATACATATATATATATACATATATATATATATATATATAGATATATCTATCTATAGATATATCTATATCTATATATCTACGTATATATAGATATATATATCTATAGATATATCTATATCTATATATCTACGTATATATATATATATATATATATATATATATATATATATATATATATATATATACACATATACACATATATATACACACACATATACATATATATATATATACACACATATACACATATATATACATACATATATATATACACATATATATACATACATATATATATACACATATACACATATATATACATATACATATATATATACACATATACACATATATACATATACATACATACATATATATATATACATACACATATATATATATATATTATAATAGCAATTAGTTAGAAATGTCTCATGATATATTGTCTCTAGGGGCTCTATCTTACACCCGGCACAGCGCAGCACAAAGCCCAACGCAAGTGTCTTTGTTAGTTTAGACACATAGGGTAAGACCGATGCAGTTGTCAATTTCCCGTCCAGCGCCCGCGTCGTCTAAATAGCAAATGCACCTGCGCCCATCTTTGCACCCATGGGCGTGCTGGTCTTACAGGGAGGTGTGTTCAGGTGAATTCTTGGCATATTGCTATCTTGAGGCAGTGGGAAGTGATCGCGCCAAAAACCTGGTCTAAAGTCAATAGCGCAGCATTTCATTGTTATTTTAACAGCGCATTAGTAAAATGTGCCTAGGCTTATGCACAGCGCGCGCACACTATGCTTGTTACACACACACAGGGAAGCGCAGCAGAACACAAACATGCAAAAGATTACAAATAAAAATATTATGGTGCAAATCCGCCATAATAGCAATGCGCCAAGGTCCAAACGCGCCTGGCTTTTAAAGGGAATGGGAGATCACTCTGGTTGGTTTATTGCATGTTACGCCCAAAACACACCTATGAATTAATGAAGACGCTAATTACAACCGTTTGTGAACCATGCGCCTGGCACATGGACCCTTTTTCCGCCGTCAAACTAGCAGAAGTGGATTTGGACCGCCCTAAATGCACCTGCGCCAGGCACTTCACGACATGCGCTTAGATCATTAAAATAGGGCCCCAGAAGTGTATCATTCAACTTTTAGTAAAATTAAAATACTCAACACTATCGAATCGCAATACTTCTAGAATCGCAGTAAATGAAAATCGCAATACATATCGTATCAGCACCCATGTATCATGAAAGAATGGAATCGGGACAAAAGCATATCATCCCCAGCCCTAGTGCTTGTCGTGTATGTGTTTGGTTGAATGAAATCACACTTTATTACACACTCCTGCACTCATCTTCTTCTCTGTTTCAAGTTGATTCCCCGATTTCTCTGCTTATTCTTCTACCATCTTTCTCCCTTCACTTAATTCCTTCCTTCCTTCCTCCCTCCTCATCCCTCTTTACCTCGGCAACACACTTCCCCCTTTCCCTTCTCTCCCTTCATTTCCCCTCTCTATCTTCCTTTTATGAGGATTAGCTGTACTGTTCCGTACAGTGGGGTGAATTCCAGAGAATACGCTCACCGTTAATAACTTAGTATCTGTGTGGGAAAAAGGCATCAGCAGCAGAAATCTGCAGGGATTTTGAGTCGAGCCAGCCAGCTCTGGGTAACATCACTGAAAAAGTCTTTGAGAGAGTGGTGGGGTCAACGATGAGAGAACCAAACACTGAAAAGCACTTAGCAATTTGGCAATTATGGAGAAAAAAAAAACCTGAAAGCCTGTAACAAAAAATTCTCATTGCACCAGGGCAACAATTGTCGGTCACCCTGTAAAACCAGATTGTGACGTCTTTACACTTCCCTTTTTGTACAGAATATAATAATATCCCAAGATCAATACAGTGTGTAGACGTGTTTAGAAGCAGAGAAATGCGCCGTTTCAAAGAGGTCTTCCATGCGATTTAAGGGCTTCCAGCCTAAAACTATAGTGTCTTTGTCCAATAAATAAAAAATTATGAATCCATAACTCAAGTTACGTAATGTTCCATTTCCCCGCATCGCTCCATGCTAGCGTCATTCAGATTATTTACTGTGATAGCTATAATCTGGGTCTTTCCAAAGAGTTTCTGTGTGATCCTAGGCCTTCCAGAAACTTTGTAATCCAGCCTGGAAATACAGAGACTTTACACAATAATTCCAAAACTGATAAATCTACTGAACGGTTATTTCAGCCATTTTGACTCCCAGAATGTTGTCAGGTGAGTGTGTCGACCAATCAAAGGTTGTCCTTATGACTATCTTCTTCTTCTTTGGTGTTTTCATCCGCAATGTTGCAGATGCTGCCACTTTCCTGACTGTGTCACTTTGCTGCTACATATACTGAGGGCTGTGTGTGTGTGTGTGTGTGTGTGTGTGTGTGTGTGTGTGTGTGTGTGTGTGTGTGTGTGTGTTATGCTAAGCTAACCAGCTGTTGGCTGTAGCGTCATATCTGCCGTATAGACATGAGTGATATTAATCTGCTCGTCTAATGCTTGTATTTTTCTAAAATAATTTTCTAAAAAACTATTCCTTTAACATAATAGACACAAATATTGTCCTCTGTATTATGTCTAAGATGACACACATCTGGCAAAGAGATGCATCATTTGATTTTTGTTTTATTATTTGTTTTTAGACTACTATTGATTAACTATGGATGGAAATTGCTGCACCCAAAATGATAATAAAAGCAAAAATGCCAAATAAATAATCGACTCTGGAAAGGACATCCTTGGTGCACCCTCCACTGTGAAGGGTGAAGGACTCTGGTAAATGTGCTGTTATGTAACACAGATTCAATTTCCATAAGAGCTGAGTGGAGTCAAAAAGAGCGTGTGTGTGTGTGTGTGTGTGTGTGTGTGTGTGTGTGTGTCTTTGGGATGTGTCTGGTTCATCGTTGCTGCTGGCTAGAAACAAGGGCTCCTCTGAGAGCAGCATCCTGCATTCATCAAAGGGTCACGTGTGGCAGATGTAACACACATATGAATTGAAATGTTTTGGTCATGTAGGCAGGCATTTGTACAGTTTTTGCAGGCTCTGCTGACAAGGTATTCTTCTTGGAATTTATTTACGTCATTGACAAAAATTTTAGATCCAGTTGTCTACTGTATGTTGTCTGTATATAATGCTAGAACCAGATTGTCCTCCCCAAAAAAACGTCCTTATAGGTCGTTTGTGCAAGCAGCTTATTACGACCCATATTTACGTTTATTGTTAAGTGGCGACCTCTAGTAATTATTACGGGAGCGAAAGAGGAAGTCAGGTGACGTGGTATAAAGATAAGGAGGAGGACAGGGTGGATGGATGGATGAATGAGTCAAACAAACACAGGACTTTCATTCAGGAGATGGAGAATTATGTCCCGTGTGAAACCAAAAGTCAACTGTCACTTTGAAATTAATGGAGTTTTACAGACCTTAGTCTGTGATGCAATGACGTCCGTGACGTCACGTCATGTCCTGATTTTAGTAGTTTTACGTGACTTATTTTAAGCCAATCCCTTATGTTTTACTAACCTTAACTATTTTTATTGCCCAAACAAGTTTCATTTCACAAAGTTTACTAAGTGTTTAAAACGGCGACTGTTTAACGGTCACATGATTGCAGTCACATGATTAAACCTCCACCGCACGGCAGTAAATGGAACGGTCAAATGTGTCGTTTTGGGAGTCTTTGGAAATCGACCTATAATGCCATTTAGGTCTGAAGATGTGTTGTGGCTAGAATATAAACATCTAGTCTGTTTATGCTAGTTTGTATGGGAAATCTTGCAGCAATACCCCAATTCTTTTTTACTATTTTATACAATGTTTGGAGAATACAAAAGAGGCTCTTTTTTTTTTAAGAACTTTTCTAAATTTTTCATGTTTTGTGTATTTTTGTATGATCTTTTTGGAAGAAAGAGCTTTTTTTTATTTGCTGATGAAGATAAAGACTGTGGGATGCGGTCGAAAGCTTCCAAACAAATGTGTGGAACTTGAGTTGAGATTGTTTTGTTAACTGCTGTTTCCATGTTTGAGAATGAACTCAAGCTTTTCATTGTATGTAATGTGGATGATATATACAAATATATTGATAGAATTTATATTGGTTGGTTTTTACAGTGTTAGTGTATTTTACTGTCTATTACAGTGTACAGTGTTTCCCACAGTCTGTACACTTTTACAGAAATTCCTGCGTGGGATATTTTTACCAACTCGAATGACATATCTGCTTTGGTATACAATACATTCAGTATGGCGTGGGATTCAGGTCACCTTCTCTCATGTACATGGCAGCTCCTCAGACTCTGAGTGTCAGAGATCTGAGCCGGCTGTGTGATTTAGCGTGACTTACTGGAAGGTGCTGTGTGACACAACCGCAGTGGCAAAGATGGGGACATGGTGAGAGAAACTACGCTCTGGTGTGAAAGGGCAGCCATGCCAGCCGAGGACACACACCCCAACACACACACACACACACAAAGAGGGTGGTCTTGATTCTGACCTCTCAGGACTGTTTGAGACACCTCAGTAGATAATGTTAAGAGTGTAACAGTGCAGCAGGTCATGGGTGTGTCAAAACAGCAAAACTACAAATCTCCCAACGTTCCTCAACAATAACACATCTATCTTAGTAGATGGAAAAGTCCTGACTAAAGGAGAAGAAAAAAAGATGGATTTAAACAGGAGGAGAAGATAAACAAAAAGAAGGGAATGACAGGAAGAGAACAGGGGAAGGGGACAGAAAATGTTATTGTTTACCTTTTCAAAGGCAAACTGTTAAAAAATATAATGTGTGCTAACATTACATTATTGTGCACTATAAAAGTTTTTTATTACAATTATAATTGTGCAGAGATGATGATGCATTAAAGTCCCTCAGCCTGTGGAAATACTGCTGCAGACAAGCTGGTCTTGGATCAAATTCAACCCCTGGACCTTCCCTGATTTCCTCAGTTCCATGGTCCTCTCCTACTGTGTTGGAAAATAAATCTATTTCATTAGCACAGAGGGGAAAAGACAGAGAGAATTACCTGAGAAGGAGCTTTTGTGAGCACCATGTACTTTTTTTGGTGTGTGGTATTTTGGTAAGTATTAAACTGAATAGTCAAAGACTCATCTATTTATTTCTCACCAGCGGGCAAAGTTGTTTAAACCCTTTCCTCTCATCTCACTGCTCCAGTTGTTTTGTTTCCCCCCTCTGAGCTTATCACACCGTTTCCAAGCAAATGCAGAACATTTGCTAGGTTTGCAAACTCAGAGCTCCAACCCTGCAGTTTCATCATGTCCTTGTGAAACATACGGAACTTATATAAAGTATGATCCTGATCCTAAGCATATAAACAAGTGGCATCCACTTTAACATTTTCCCCACAATGAGGTTCAGAGCCTTCAGCCATTCTGCCCCTTATTATTACTCTTGATTGTCTTGAAGATAAAAATTACAAATCATGTGCCTGTAAAACTTGAGTGGATTAAAACCTTTCTCTGACAGGCAATTCTATTGTGGAACTGTGCATAGCTTAAGTTTTTCATCAACACAATGTGTTGTGTACCTCAAGGGTAAATTTTGGGCCCTCTTCCTTCCATTTCTTGTTAGAAGAACATAGTTTCTATTCGTTTCCAAGCTGATGATACACAATTATACCTTCCTGTTAACCCTACTCATACTAGTAGTTTGGTTGCCCAAAAAGATTAAAAACTTGCTTTGAGGATATGAAATGTTGGATGTCTTTTAAATTGCTGCAGTTTAATGAAAATCTGTAGATCCACCACTTTGGTCTAGACTAAAAATCTTTCTACACTTATTAGATGGATTTCTGTGGAATTTTGTATGGATATTCATGGTGACTTTTACTCTAGTGTCACTATGAGGTTCACATTTGTGTTTTTTAGTGAAATGTCTCAACGACTATTGGATGCATTGCCATGGAATGTGGTACAGACATTCATGTTAGTGCAACCATCAGGTCAACATTTTAATTTGTCCAGAACGTTGATTTATGATCAAAAATCAGCAAAAAAAAAATGACATTCCCATCAGCATAAACATTATACTTGCTAAACATTACCATGTAAGCATTGTCATTGTGCGCATGTTAGCATACTGACATTAGCATTTAGCTCAAAGCACCGCTGAGTACAGCTGCACAGAGCTGCTAGCATAGATGTAGACTCTTTATCGTGTGACATACTAAACCTATACATACAATGGCACACAGTTATGTCTGCATGCAATGTTTTTCTTGCAGTTCCTATGTCTACATTTGCTGAAATTGAAACTGGATTTTATTTATTATTTCATTTATTATATTTATTCATCTACTTTGTGACTGTGATAAGAAAAGTGCTATACAAATTAAGTTATTGTTATATTATTTGCTCTTTGGTCGGTGCTTGTAATAATATTGTACAGCTACAAGGCTACAACAAACCACTCTGACCAGCACTGTTGTATCTATATTGGTTTATTCTAAACACCAATTTATGAAACTCTACACTAACTTCAAGCCATATACAACACTGACATGTTGATGATGACTGAGTGATGGCATGCCTGTAATTACTTCCTGTGGATAAGATAAGATCCCAGAGTGTCAAAACTTGTGTGGCTCATCGCAAGTTTACATTCCAGTGACATGTCAAACAATAATAAGATATAATCTTGTGCTTTGAACAGATAGTTCAGTTCAAAGGTCACTGCTGGAGGATTTGTTCAGTCGGACAATATTAAGAAATACTGTGATTCCTAGCATGAATCTGCAAAAATTGAAGAGCAGTACAATGATATGGCAATATATCATTAATGAATATTCGGTTGTAAGTCAAGTATTTCTTTATTGTTTAATCAGCAACAATCATTTTTTAAAGTACATGTTCTATGTTGTATTTTCCATTGGACTGTTTCTACATGTTGGTTCTCTTGTGAATTTACACAGAAAACACAGCTAACTGAAATGTATCTACTCTTCAAAATAAGATGTATTTATGATAACAGTTTACTATTGGAGTTTGGCTGGAGCTACAGAGTAGATATAGACGGTATCTAATTTCACACAAAACCTGAACTTTTTACATTCTTCCGGGCTGCAGTCCATTGACATGTAAAGACATGAACAACCAGTTGAAGAGACACATAAAGCAGGATGAGCTAAATGTTAACAATGATTTCCGTAGATGGGTGGAGTTCAGCAAACAAGGCTTGGTTTAGATAGTGTCAGATATGTTTTTACCTAATTTGTAGTCCTTCCTGATGCCCAACAAGGTAACACAAACCAGTCTGGGCAAAGTTACAACACTCACATAAGAAAATAGTATCTGAACCAGGACTTGTGTCACCATTAGACAGCAATATCGGTAGTTAATTAAGTACTGTACTTAAGTACAATGGCACTTTTACTTAAGTATTTCCATACAAGTAAAATTAATTTCAAGTTAAGTCATTATTGGGGGGGGGGGGTCTTATTTGTGCTGATATGTAGGAGTTTATCTATTCATCATGCTGCAGTGATGTAGAAGTGTACTCAACGGTTTGTCAGTACCAAGCGGCAACTTTCGGGTCTGAAAAGTGAAGCCAATGCAAAAGTGCCTTAAACCTGCATTCTACCTCATTTCCAGCAGTGGGCAACTCCACTGACTCCAAAAAGAAGTCCTATTGTATGTAGTCTATAGGAAAATGACCTTATTTTCACTTGATTTATTACCCGATAAACATTTTCATAATGAGTTTATGGTCTCAATCGCTAGTTTCAAGTCTTCTTCAATACAGTAATACAGCTTAGCACAATGCCATTACAACCATACACGTCATTAGATTTGCCGCGATCTTGACCAAATATGGCCACTTCTGGCTCCAAAATACCAAGATGGCGACAGCCAAAACAGCAGTCCACAGACCAATGAGTGATGTCACTGACGCTACGTCCATTATTGTTACAGTCTATGGTTAGTACACTGTCACATAACTGATGGGTGTGGTTACAGGTGCAACAGAGCACACTGACTACATCCAAACTAGTCTCGCATTGCCAGACCTATCTCTACAGCGCTGTGTAAGCACTAGAGTACGGTATGTTCTGGCTACACTGCTCATCTTTTCTGGGATAAGGGGGAAAATCTCTCTGGCTTGTTTGTGTTTTTTTAAACAAATCACACCTGTCCTGGGTGGTGCTGAGTCCTGGATGCAGCAATGGTGCCCTTGCAAAACAGATGGTGTAGATCGCAGAACGGGAGCGTCCATCCCCCATTAGATTTGCAAGGGCACCATCAGCAATGTAGCAATGTACTTCCATTGAGCCCAACTACAACCACAACACTTAAAAATTGAAACTGAAAAGTTTATTCTTGACGCTTTTCTGGAGTTTGCTTTTATATTCATGTAGTAATCTAAATTAGACATGTGCTCTTTTTGTCAATTTCACTTAAGACGTAGATGCTCCATCTTCAAGAATTACATGACTTTATATGGTCTTATGAAGCTCCTTCAGACATTGTTGGATTACTTAAAAATGTGTGGCGGCAAGAGAACAGAAACGGTATTAAATACCTTTGCGGCAAAACAATATCTTTTAGAATTCCAAAAGAGAGGGAGATTTGCTAGAATGTACAGTTGTCATTTAAAAAGGCTTAGTCATGTTATTTTCATGAAAGAGAGGCAGTCCCAGCCAGAAGGAAATATGTAAGTTATTGTACAAGCTGGGTCAAGAGACTCAGACAGGGTTAGTATAGAATTCATAATGTAAATCCACAGAGCGACTGAGCCTCTGATGGTACTTTATTAAAACAAAAAAGGATCCCTGGCACCACAAAAAGGTACGACTCAATAATACAGTACAGTATTCTTTTGGCTTAGTTAAAGTTGCCGTTTGTTCTTCTGCCCCCCATGTGTTTTTAAATGTTCCTGTTCTGGTACTGGATTTCCTTCAGGGGATTCAATTCTCTAATAACGTTGCATGACTCGGCACAATTCCCTGAGCTGATATGAGTGAACGTGCTAGAAAAGATAACTGAGGGTGGAGCCTGGAGAACAATAGGCACTATTGTGTTTTTTGTGTTTTGACGTCAAGTGCTTTTATTTTGGTGCAAAGTGTTCTTTGCTGTAGTGTTTCTGCACAATGTTGCAGCACCTTACAAAAAAAGGTAACAAAGACACTAAATAAGCAGCATGAAGGCTTTTCTGCATCTTCACCTGCACCCTTTGGTATGCCATAATCCATTGTGTGTCGGAACACTGTTTAATGGGGTGTTTGCGATTCTTTTGAAAATTTAAATATTCTTGTGTGTCTCATTTAACCTTTAGAACATTATGACCTGAATACTGCTCCGTGTCACTTTGCTCTCCGAGCGCCTGTAACTGCTTTAAGAATCAACAGAGATCAAGCCAGTAGATTAGATTTTAACCACAAAACAAATTGTGATCAGATTGTTTCATAACAGCGACCATCTTACAATGTACACCTGTCCCTGGTACGAGACGATGCAGTCGCATGATATGGTACGAAAACCTACGCACACCAATTCGTAGGATATCTTACGAAATTAGGCGACCGTCGGCTGGTCACGTGACGTCGGCTACAGAGCGAGTTTAGTCGACAACAAGTGAGCGTTATGTGGCGACGACAGTTAAGTTAAGGCACCAGAACAACTGTGTCTGTGAACACGTGTCTCTGGGTGAAAGTCTCCCAGAAAGACTCCGCTCCCCAGCTTGAAAGCTGTGTGTTTAAAGACCCACCCATCCACATGGAATGCTTACGAATTACAGTGCATTACTTGTACTATGTACAAATAGTTCATGAAAACAGCCTGCGAGAGATTGCTGGTTACGAGAAAATTTTAAAAACAACTGTAATTCAGGAGAATTCCTTCATGCAAACATAATTTCTTAAGGGAGACAGGGTGCTTTTGAATGTCATTAGATGTTTTTTGCAGACTTGAGTTAAAAACCTTGTCGGGATTCATTAAATTTAATGCCTCTATATAATTATATACCCTGCCTATTTTCACGACTGGTGGTAAATGAAAAAATGAAAAAAACATTTGCAGGTTCCCGTTGAGCGTTCTGTGTGACTGGTTTCAGTAATGTATTTTTCGTGCCAACAATAGGAACGCTTTCTTGACTGTTGTTGTTAATGGTATTAGGAGCATTCTCTATTCCACAAACAGTACCTAACAGCATGTATTCAGTACACACTTTAATAATGACATCAGGTGGTCAGAAGGGTTAAAAACGCAGGGTCAAAAAGTTAATCTTTCATTAAAATACCGTTCTCTTGAATCTGACTTATTCTGTAAATGCTGTTACGTATACAGAAGGAATGCCTAAACCCAATGAGCCTCTGAGAATATGTATATTTTTTTACCTCGAGGTCTGTTTAGGTGCAAACAAAGGCACTCCTTACACTTTTCGCGTCTATATTATTATTATTTGAAAGATAATCAAGTAATTCAAATGACGAAGCGTGGAGATAAGCAGGAATGTGACACCAACAAGAGCAGATGAGATAAGGAACCAAAAACTTTAAACAGGGTCGGTCCCTATAGGTTAGTGTTATGCAACAGCAAGGTAGTTGAAGTAATGCAACACAGATGAAGATAATAGAAATGTTTGGAATTGAATCACACCTTCTGAGGTATCAGCAGCCCTGATGAAACACATAAGTTTAAGATGAGAAAAGTAAATAGTCATTTGGCTCTATCAATAAATACAGCTGCCAATTAATGGGGGACAGATTTGTCTCACGTTACATCTCACTGTACGACTGAAGATTGCATAAAAAGATATGGCCCACACGGCTTTACTGTTGCAGCCATGTGACTGTTGGTGCTTTAAGGTTTTTGTCTACATACTGAGGTTAAAGTCAGCAAAGCCACAAATCAAGTTCTCAGAAGACAAGCTGTAGAAAGTTGCATATTTGGAACAAACTGTGCCTGCAGTTGATTCCCAGACAGTGCTCACTTATAAAATGTAGTGATTAGTACATCAAACTAGTGTTTCAGTCCCTGCAGCCCTTCATCAGAGCTCTATACATCACTTTAGCTCCTCCCACACACAGCTGAATCTACTGATTCAGGTGTCGCAGTGTGCAGCTGCAGGCAATGATTGCATCGACAAGTGTTAGAAACTATTCAAGATCTGAATGAAAATAAAAAACAGCATCAAATATATTCAATAAAGCAACAACATTCACTTACACTGCAAAGTGAGCATAAAAAAACTTGACACATCAACAGATATTTAAGATGTATCCCATTTAAAATGGAAATCACCAACTCTTGCCAAAAAAAATGTATTTATGATACTTAGATCACATTTTAGATTACATTTATAATACTTCACTCTATTATAATTAATATGATTTGAAGGACAATCCAAGGGGATGTTAAAGAAAAAAAAAAAAAAAGCATGCAACTTGCACACTGTTTATTTCATATTTAATATTATACATATTTTATTTAGTTATGTATACTATGTATATATGTTGTAAATTTCATTCTACATGTGTACATTCTTTTCATTCCTCTGAGTATATTTTTTTAGTAGTTGTTCTGGCATTTTGATCTTTTGTTATCTTATTTATTATTTCTAGTATATTTCTTGTTTGTGTGTGACTGATTATGTGTGTATGTCCCTGTAACTCGCCGCTGTAACAGAGTCATTTCCCAGTTTGGGATTAATAAAGTCCATCCATCTAAAACAAATGCAGTCACACAGGATACAATTATTTGCATTTTCTTTTTTTGTTCAGTTCTCTAATACTTTTACAGTCTACAAATAATTAGTTTATGGGGCACAAAGACTCACAGGTTGACCGGTGTGGATGGATGGAGGGATGGAGGAAATGCGTAGGTCCAGGTTTTGATGACTTTGTGTCAGATTCCCCTCACCTGGCCCTCCTGTAGCGTATGTTACATAACTGTGCCACAGACTGCAGAGCTCCTCAGCACCTGGTCACCCACCTCTACTTTCTTACTCCCCAGAGCTATCTGTCCAATCTGAGTTTTCTGTTGCACGACTAAAACAACCTTTGAACGTACACGTTCCACCAAAACAAGTTCCTTCCAGAGGCTATTTTGCAGAGGCACTGTTGCTCCATCCTGCGCTTAGCGCCGCCCAAGACGATTGTGTTGGTTTAAAGAAATGCCAATAAACCAGAGCACGTTTTTCTCCCATCTCCCATCTCCCATCTCCCATCGGAATGCTGTGTGGACTAGCCAGACCCTCCTCCGCAGCGCTGTGGAGGAAGGTCTGGCAATGCGAGACTAGTATAAAATCAACCTTGTTTTAAGAAAAACATGTTTTATTTGTGATGTCATGGAGAAGTACCCACAATCCGAAGCGTTACAGCAACAACTCTGATTGGTGGAGCTCGCTGTTACCATGGAAATGTTTACCGCACCCGCAAACCCGCAGAAGGCTAGTGAGTTTCTACATAGACGGTTTAGTACCAAGACGCCCCAACTCTCACGGATGTATTATAAGAGCTGGATACAGCGAAACTCCGTTCATTCCTATGAGAGTTTCTCAGTGGCGCATGAAGCCATCATGGATCTTCTAGACTTTCCAAATGGTATCAGACGGAATGAATCAAATTCTGATATGCTGGTTATTTTCCAGGGGTTGTAACGCTCAAGGAAATGGATCCACTCATTTACAGACGTGCCTTTCGCCATGTAAGACCATGTGAAAAAGTCTTTTTGGGCAAGAGGTTATCACATGAAGGCCCAGGAGTTTCAATTCCACTGTTTGGCCACTATGTTCAATTTGCTTCAAAGCCTGGCACACTTCCTATGGGCCTTCCCAACTCAGAGTCATTTCCTATATCTGTGTCGAGTGGGTTTCACCACTGCTACGCCTCTTTCGGAGACTAGCAGCAGGTCCTGAGTGTATTGATTCCAATGGAAGAAGTGAACGTGATCACAGATTATGACCGATTCTTTTGCCCCACGGCCACTAGAATAAATATTTGACCCATTTTTCAAAAGCCACATATGTCCTGAACATTTTGACAATGGAATTGTGTTTTTCAGACAGACACATCAGGAGAACGTTAACGTTGTTCGAGACTTTTTTCTGTCTCAGCAACAAACTTCTGCAAGATCTGGCAACATGGATAAGCGTCCACTAAGGTTTGTGAACACACCAGATAACTTATTTTCATAATGCTAGATATATCTTTTAGCTGTGTAAATATCCAATGGTGGCAAAAGGAAATCTAAAAAAACATTATGCATGTATAACTTTTCATCCATGCATGACATTTGCTACACTTACAAATGAGGCCACGCTGAGGAGACATGAAGTATACTGTTTAATACCATTACGATCATTATGTACACAGTCTTGACGTGTTGTCTTTTATATGTATTTCAATGATCCTCTGAATCAAATGTTTTATGGCCACGATTCATCCCATAGTTGGTTGGCTTGCTTCCAGGCTTAAGTTTTTACATAAATATATCCTGAAACGTCAATCACTTGCATAACCACAGCCATTCAAAAAGTGGCCGGCACGGTTATGCTCTATTGTCTGTAATGCTATCTGGGCTAACCTGGCATGCAGGTAGTGTGAGATCTGTAGCAGGTGTTGGTGTATTTACACTTTTTTTTTCCATTGCAATATAACTGCAGGCGGACATGTTGTAATGAACAGTCACAGCTGAATAGAAATCTGCTCTGTGCTACACATAACAATGCTATCCAGCATTTGTTTATGGTTTGAGACAGCATTCATGGTGGACATTATTTACAGAGTTTCTCAGCCAGGCATGATTTGGTAAAATGTGATATAAGCTACAGCCGCACAGTTAAGGCTCCCATCCATCTGGCATGTGAGTCAGCATAATTAAGTAAACTAGTATGTGCTTAGTCACTGTTGGTTACAAAATCATAAAAAGCAGAATAAAACATGAACATTTTGGTTATTTGACACAACTTTCCTAAACATTCACCAGCAAACCACACATGCTTCAGCAACTTCAATAATTATTTTTATGAATGAACAAGAAGAAGACTGTACTTGACAGTTTATGAAGCAATTAATCCTGTCTCCTTCAGGATCTTTCATAATGTTTAAATACTGCTTACACATTAAAGGCTCTGTTAGCTACCCACTAGCTAATGGTCAAGTGCGGGTTTAAACCATTGGTTAACCCAAATCACATTTAATAAGAAAAGATACACAAAAATGTTTTGTTGTTGTTGATGTTTTCACATATTTAGCATGTAACAATTAAAACAGTGGCCCAGGATTTAAACTTGGAAATTTGATTTTTAATTTCATTGTGTCTTTAAAAAGGTTCTATGATTTATAGTTCTGCTGCTTTACTCATAGCAAGTGGAAAGTATTTATATACATTTTTTCAAAAGCAAAAGACTAAAAGGCACCAACATTGGGTTTTCCACTCAAAGCTCCCCTAAGCACAGTCATATGATTTCCATTACTTTTATAAGAGTAGCTATCTTTGTTTGATATCTCATTCTATGAAGAAATGCATCATGCGTTTTTATCAATTAATACATCTATAGTTAAGTTTGATTTGCTGAAAGAAAAGTGGGTTATTGTCTCAGTTCGGTTTAGACGGGTCTGATCAGTAACACGGATGTAAGACCGGCTATCTTAGAGATCACCCATCTAAAACAGTACTGTTACATAATCATCTTGCATTTCCTTCTCGTCAGACTAGACCAGTTCTTCCTCTCTTTAGGCTGTGTCAGTTTGTGGCTGTGTGAATGTGTTCTTCTTCTTTACAGCTAGCAAGATGAATGAAAACATTGATGGCAACTTTAAAGTCATTGTTTAGCTGTGTATGAGCACCAGAGCTTGTAATTGCAGGTTTGAACAGCTAGCATTACTCTCTCTGTATGCTAATGGATTTCAAAAGAATCCATGCTGAGAATCTGAATTTGAAGTGTTTTAAGAAGCATGTGATCTGATAATATGATATGATATGATACCTGGGCGGCCATTTTCATTTGATGTGTCTTAATGAACTGTGCTTTGGAAAAACACTCCCAACCTCCCACGTTGAATCTTGGTGTGGGGAATTTTAACTTAACACAGAGTGCATAATGGAAGACATTACATAATATAATTGCAGTGTCCCTTTAGACTACTGTAACATGTCTCAAGTCAGTCAACATTACAGTCCTGTAGATGGAGGAGTGAAGGTAAGCGTACACGCTACAAATCCGTCGCTGTGTCACAATTCTCTGACAAATACATGCACTCATAGTACGTGCACAACAACCTGTGGTGAGCCACTTTCCAAGAATAGGTCATCTGAACTGAAATGATTCCACGCATTCAGAGATCTTGGCCTTCTAAACCAAAACAAGTGGTTGCACGTCTCATAACACTTTTCATGTTTGCTTTTTTGCTTATGTAGATTCTTTTGTTTTTTTGTGTTGTATGAAGCTGTAGTGTGTGTGTGTGTGTGTGTGTGTGTGTGTGTAGTGTGTATGTGAAGCTAGAGCTAAGAAACGGTTAGCTTGACGTTTCATTTCTGTTGAAATACCTTCCTGTTTTTACTTTAGAATACAGTGATAACAGGCTACTCATACAGGCCCTGTCCTTTCTAAAACCCCAAAATAATGTGTTTTATACCAGCTGTCCTGATGTTACCAAGTGAAAGAGCATCTTAAAAATACAAATTTTAGACGGTAGTAGTCGAAAAACTTAAAGCTTACTTTAGATTTGGTGGATGCCATTTTAAATCCCACGTTGGGCTAATTATGGGCTGCAGAATCATTTTAAAGAGAACAAAGCTGTCACCATTAACATTAAACAATGCTTCTGGACACAACCAGAACATTGTCTCACTTTATGCAACACTTGGCTTCACAGCACTGCCTTTCCCAGCATCAGCACGCTGTTTGCTTCCTCTTCACCTTCAGCTGTAGACAGGAAACTGTCAGAGTGAAGGCATTTGATTACCCTTCCTGTGTTAAAGGAACATTACCACACTGAAACAAACACAGACACAAGGACCAGACAGGAACTCGGAGGTTATCATGTGCTGACCGGACTTTGTTTCTCACTCAGCAGCTATTTGAAAAATGTATTTACTACATTTTTGTTTTAAAGGAGGAAATGACACATTGGACATTTTAGAAATTTGAAATCAGTTATTTTGTAAAAGCAGACGGCCCTTTTTTTAATCAGTTTTCATATTTAGCTCTTATCTACACTTATCTGCTTGAATAGGCATTTTTCAAAGTTGCATGTCAAAATCTAAGCCATGGTGTCATGTGTTAATTGGAAAAAGCAGGGATCGATATGCTGGAAAATCTATCCTACCAATTTCATACCTCAGGACTTGGTGACATTCCAGAGAAAATGCTGGTATGGCTGTGGTGTGAATGCAAGCAGGAACATTGCGGGGTTAAGCACTGTTGCGTTGTCCCTTCCCCCATCTATTCTGGCATTGTTATGGTGTGTGTGAAAAGGCGCAATGTGGCTGCATGTGTCAATACTGAAAACCACAAGCAGTGCCCATTCCAGTAATTTACCAGGAACTATGCGTGAAAAGAGGCTTGCATGTGTGTCTATTTAACACTATTGGCAGAGATGTGGATGAGCAGTCAGCTAAAACATCAGAAATGAGAAAGCCTGCAGACTAAGGGGCCATCCACACGGAAACACTTTTTGGTGTAAATGCACGTTTTGCATCGCTTTGGCTGATCGTCCAAACAAATCCTGTAAACGCAATGCCTGAAGACGCACTTTTTTGGAACCTGGTCCCAGGAAGAAAAAATTTGAAAACGGCGCCCTTGCGTCTTCGTTTGGACAGCAAAGCCGCATACTTGCGTATCGATGATGTCATCACTACACCCCTCGACCTCTAGCCTTCGACCTGTTATCCCGCGACAACGTCTCATAACAACAACAATGGCGGACTACATGCTTGTGTTCCTGCTGGAGAAGATATTGAGCCTATTAGGGTTACTAGGGCTGTTTGGTTTCTTCTTCTACTCTCTGTTTGTATACAGCGCGCAAGCTTTACGTGCATGCTCCGCCTCTTCGTCTCCGTTTTTTGGTGAATTTCTGTAGCAGAAACAGCACCACTTATAGGCGTGTAATATGAAGTAGTCATTTACAAATGGATCAGTTTGGACGCAAAAATTCTTGAAACGATGCCAGGGAAGACAGGGGGGGTAAATAAAGATAGTTTTGGTACGTGTGGACGTGGCCTAAATGAAGGCTATTGACAGCGTTATGCATTTAATATTGGAATGTCCTCAAAAGTAATCAATGTCTAAACAATATCAGCTCAGTGCCTCAGTGTTCAAACGTGTCACAATCTGAGAGACAGACTGAGGGACAGACTGGCTCATTTTGATATTAGACGAACCAACTAACACTGTCTCGTGGCTGTCTAATCAACTTACAGGCTTTTTCCATCCGGGCCACTGTGCACAATGTTCTAACTCGCCCAACACCAAATACTTTTAACACAGTTGAACCTTTTGGCCTGAATAAGGAACTGAAGTTGTCATGTTTCCTCTAATTTGTTACACTTGATGAATGCAGTACTTGTACTTTTTGTATTGATATCTTTGTAACGTTAAGGCTACATCTACACTACTATGTTTTCATCCAACACATATCACATAACCATTCACATACACTGGGCATGCGCGTCCCGGTGTAAATCATAGATGTATAAGTTGAAAATACAGAAAATACTTTGGAGAAAGAACAACAATGGCGAAAAGTAAGACTTACTAGGGATTTATTACTTAAGATTTATATACCGACGATGAGATGGAGAACTGTTACCGAAAGGTGTGTGTAAGCCTACCTAACTTATAAGACTGACTGACGTGTGTCGTCGTTTCCAAAGGTCTCCGTTCGTGCCCGTCCAGGCTACAAAGCAACACCGTAGTTTTCAAACTGAAACAGGGACAGTAGTCTTTCCAAATGTTTCTGTTTTAGGGGCTCGGAAACGCCGCAGTAGTGTGGATACGAGGCGTAAACGTAGCAAAAGATATTTGTTTTTAAACCAAAACATAGCAGTGTAGATTTAGACAAAGATATATATATATAAATATGTGTGTGTGTGTGTGTGTGTGTGTGTGTGTGTGTGTGTGTGTGTGTGTGTCCTCCTAATCCTCTCAGTTGCTACAGCTCCACTAATTCCTTGTGCCACATTGGTGCCCTAACTTTACCCTGCACTGTAAACCGAATTACCTCTATATGCCCTTTTTTAAAACCTTTTTTCTCCCCGCTGGTTGTGTGAGATGTTCAGGCTCGATTCATGTTTTAAGAGCTACACTATCATGCACAAATACACAAACACACTTGTACTGCCCCACAAAGCCAAACAGCTGGAACTGTGTGAGGAGTGAAACTGAGATAAGTAACTTCACACAATCGCCAGGGGTCAGTTATAATCTCAACACATAACTGAAGTAGTACCTCTTTAAGTTCATTTTTTATTTTATTTCAAAGCTGTAATAAATAGTCAGTTTTCTGTGTTGGTGCCTTAAAATTCCAGTTTTTTTTCCTAATGACAGTCAAACACACACCTTCTTATGACTCTGCCCTGCTAGCTACCATGGAGCACAAGCTAACGGCCAAGTGTGGTGTTATAAGATGGTCCAGTTTAGCTAGTGGCCCAAAATCACATTAGATTGTATAAATGTATGTATACGACTCCAAGCTTAAATAATTGTGTAAAAATATTTTGCTGTTTTACAGGATGAGGGGAAAAAAGCATTGTCTGTGTTATGGAATGAAATTTAAACCCAGTTGCAACCTATGGCCTCTAAAAACAGAAAACAAATACTCAGTTTTGTGGCTTTGAAAGTAAATTAGCGTAACTTATTACCTAATGATAAACTGCTTGTGAGATACTATCATTTATGTTAGAAAATTATATTTTTAGGTCGGCAAAGTTGTGGAAATTCTCGAAATTGCATTTATTTTGTTTTTTACTGCCAATTAAAGAAATATGTTTGACGGTCAGCATTGTTGTGGGGTAACCTCTTACACATTTCTAATTTCTCTTCCCTCTATCTGTCTGAGTTTCATTCTTTGAAGCACACATCCCACGGCAGTGCAGCGGAGGCGAACAGGAGTCAGCGGGTTCACAGGACCGACCAAGGTCCATCCTGGATGGAAAGTTTTTAGAGGGCGAGACGAGCTGCCTCCCCTTCCCTCCCCTCCGGGGCCCCTAAGGCTAACGTGATCCCCCCATTTGTACTCCTGTCATAAAGAATGCGCCCGCTAAACCACTTTCCCACCACTAAGAGGATTACTAAGGTAATGCTCCTGAATTAAGAGATGCTCTGCCACATCTAGAGATTGGGAAGCAGAATTTAATAACTTCTGTTGAAAGCTGGAGTGAGATTTCCCCCCCTGTGGATCAAACTAGGTGCCTTACCCAAGACATATGGCTTGAAGATGCTTGCTAGCTACCTAGTCTTCTAGGCAGGTTTTGAATCAAACGAGAGGGAAACATCTAAATTGGTAGTGATTCCTGTCTTGGAATGTTCAGAATGCCTGGAATTCAGTTGTGCTCTTTGTCTCTGCTTACTCTATTGTTGTCCTGGGGGGGGGGGGGTGCATAGACAGCCATGTGCTATCTCTGATACACATGGAGTCACCAGCCATTTCTTTTCACCTGGCAGTAAGGATGCTTTCCACAAGATTTCGCCCTCGTAAGCAACCAGCAAGAGTCACAAGTGCAGTAACCAGGACATGATCCCTCACTGGCTTCCCAACTGTGAACACCGCCAATTGTGTTTCCGCTGGAATGTACAACCAAACCGGGGTTAGTGCTGCCGCGAATTATCCCTGGGTCTCTCCGATGTGAGGCAAGTGTTTTGCAGCTGCCTTTTTCTTAATTTTTTTTTTTTTTTTTTTGGTCAGTTACTTTTACATTTTTTGTCAACATTTGAGCATTTTTCCGCTTTTTATTTCTCTTTTCACGTGTTGGATTGCTTTGATTAAACCAAAACACTAGTGTTTTCAGACGATCCAGGAACTATCGAGGAGGAGTTTGCAGCAGGGTTATGATAGTAAACTTAAAACTAAAACGAAAATAAGCAGTGGAGATGATTTTTAGTAAACTGAAACTAAATAAAAACTAAACTAAAACTAAACTGAAACTATAATGCTGTGTTAAAAACCAATAAAAACTAAAGGAAAAAGAAGACAGCAGGAATTTCCGTCAACTCTCGTGACATTGAACCACAGAAAGTGAACGGACTTGACGTGAGATGGCGCTGTGTCGTAATTGCTTCACATCGGACACTAAAGTGGCGCAAAGATTAAACATTAAACATCATGTCCATTCTCCATCCCTGTATTATTTATGTATATGTAACTGCATACTTCTGAGACATTATGCCTGGCCCCTAACAAAAACAAACTAAAACTCCTGTAAAATTAAATATAGAAAAACTAACAAACACACTCTAAAAAACTAACTAAAACTAAACTGAGATGAAATCCAAAAGTCAAAACTTTCTATTCTAATTCTAGCATTCTAGGCTAGCACTTACGGTTCTTCAGATGGTGTAAACATTAATATAGGAATGCATAAAAGGGACTTTGAGTTTCTGATTTATGAAAAAATCTGGTTTGGTAGGATATTAAAAATACTAATGGCTGGCACCAGTTGTATTAAACTGTAGTTTCTGACAAGAGATGATGATAGAAATGTTAGCACAGTGCACAATAAAGAAACGGGACTGGCATGGGAATCTGTCCGGCATGGGAATCTGTCATTTAAGGCAAATCTGCGGGAGCTCAGTCCATTCTGTGCAGAGAATCCAGTGATGCTTGGTAGACCTTGTTAGTTTTCCCACTGTGTTGGGGAGGTCGTGTTTAGCTAAGGTGTGTTTACGTAGCGACCCTGATCCTGTCGCAGGCCTCACGTCCGATCAGGATCAACTCTGCCTCTGTGTGTGTGAGCGCCATGACAAGGTTAGAAAGATAACTCACTTCCTCTTTGGCGACTTGTTTGTTTTTCAGTCTGATGGCCACCAGCCTGCTTTGTGTCGACCGCATGAAATGGCGGTTGCATTCATGCACCCGATGCCCATCAAAAAGGGACACACACACACACACACACACACACACAGGGCCGCCGACAGTAGGGGGAGGGTGACACACCGGAGGAGGGGGACACCGGGACAGTTGTCCTGGGCCCTGGGTCAAGGGAGGACCCAAAAGGGCCCTCTAAACGTTAAATAATTTGCTGGGGGGGGCATTTGGAAATCATCTTGTCCTGGGCACGAGCAAGACACTAAAATGGCGGTCCTGCACACACACACCTACAAAACACGGAATGTAAGATGCAAACGCAAATGTCTTTCATCTAATCTTAGTAAAATCACTTTTGAAAAGGACCAAAATGCTCCTAATTGTTGGCTCCACAGGAACAAAGGTAAGTCTTTATTTCCTTGGTGGCTCATCATGAACCAGAACACCACTGTCTTCATCTCCGCTTAGCTCTTCTCTCGTAGTGGAAATAACCCAGTTACCCCATACACGTTTGACCCCTACAGATCTTGGCATTAACTCTTTGTTCACACCTAGACCCAGTGGAGAAAAACCCAACGACCTTTGTTTTCCTTATAAAGCAAGGCCGATCATGAGATCTCCTCCTTCTTGGAAAAAAAGAAGTTGTTTGTCTATATTGTAATAAAGATCCTCCTTAGAGGTTGACTGTTCCAAGAACACTCACAGTGGGGATGGGGTGAGTAAGGTTGAGGAGCAAGAAAATCCCCACTCTAAAGTCAGAGAAAATGAAAAGTTAATTAGTATAGGCTGGGGGAAGAGGGGCAGCTGGTGTTAGCGATCTGCTTTGGACGCAGGAGGGGGGCTCGGTGGGAGACTGACACAGTTAAATATGATGCACTGGAAGGTATTTATATGGGAAGTGGGCGATGGATTTACATTAGAAAAAACATGGCTGCCAAGGAGGTAATTAACGTGTTGACGGCTGTCTGTATTTTATTTTAAAAATGTATTTTATGTTCTTTTAAACTGTATGTATTGTATGTCTGATGTATTTTATTTCCTAAACCTCCTTCCCTTGCCCTAGCTTTGTCACTTGTTAGGCCACCATTGTAAAAAGGAACCTGTTCTTAATGACTTGCCTGTAAAAAATAAAGGTGAAAAAGAATTTACTTTGGGGTCAGAGTGATCAGGTACAATGATTGTAGGGGAATATTACTTCCAACAAGACAGAAGATTGAAACTTCTAGGGCTAACATGTTTGCAATCAATTGCCTATTTACACATCCAGCAGACACAGGACAACAATAGCATTCAATTAGAGTCGTTTTTCTGGCCACCTGATGAATGTTTGTCCTAATATTTACTATCCTTTCGGCTAAAGGTGTGTTCACCTCAGGGTGGAGCTATGCTGGGAATCGCCACCAAACTCCATGTATTGGAACCATTTAAAAGGGAGGAAGTAATCACGCCTTTACAGCGGACTAACAGCTGCTAATGGAAATATTGGGTATTTTAGTTGATTTAAAATGTGTTTTTAAGAAAATAAATTGCACTGCATACCATTTGTATAGTGTGTGTGTATATGTATACAGTTCTTGGGTATGAAATGTGCAGAGGTAGGTGTGCAATGGTTGTAAGGTGAAGAAAATAAACCACAGACCCAACCAGGAACCACAACAAACCAGTAACATCAAACAAGTTCAACCAGTCTGAGGTCTCAGTGCAAATGTTGTCAACACGCCATGCATCAATAGATAGATAGATAGATAGATAGATTTTTTTTATTGATCCCAAAAAAAGGGAAATAACGGTGTTGCAGCAGCAAAATATCAGACACACAGCACACATACAGAGTAAACATTAAATAATAGGAAACAATATACATGAAATAATAATAGAATACTACACAAGCAATATTTAAAATATATACAATTTGGAAATAAAATGTACAACTGTTTCAATAGATATAGATACACTTAATGTGCAAGTTGGGGAGTAAAAATGTACAACTGTTTCACTAGTAATGATAGGATGTAGATAAACCTATTGTGCAAAGTTGTGCAAGGTGCATTCAGTGCAGTTGTGATGTATATGAGTCTTATCTCACACTCAGAGATGAAGTGTTAAAAAGTTTAATTGGCTGTAGGAGGAATGATTTCCTGTAGCGGTCTGTGCGACATCGAAGCTGTTGGAGCCTCTTAGAGAAGGTGCTCCTCTGTTGGACCAGTGTGGGGTGGAGAGGGTGGTCGGGGTTATCCATGATAGATAACAGTTTGTTCAGTGACCTCCTCTCCACCACAGCTTCAAATGTCTCCTGTTTGCAGCCAATAACGGAGCCAGCCTTCCTGATCAGTTTGTTCAGTCTGTTTGTGTCGCTGGCTCCGATGCTGCTGCCCCTGCAGATGGCAGAGGAGAACAGAGCGCTGGCCACAACAGACTGGTAGAACATCTCCAACATTCTGCTGCACACGTTGAAGGATCTCAGCTTCCTCAGGAAATAGTCTGCTCATCCCCTTCTTGTAAACAGCAGTGCTGTTGATTTTCCAGTTCAGCCTGCTGTCGATGTTGACACCCAGGTATCTGTACTCCTCAACCATGTCCACATCTCAACCCAGAATGCAAAGGGGCTGCGGAGCCGTTCCCTTCCTCCTGAAGTCAATCACCATCTCCCTGGTCTTATCCACATTCAGCAGCAGGTGATTCTTACCAGACCACTCCACAAAGTTGTCCACCAGCGCTCTGTACTCTCCCTCCTGTCCATCCCTTATACACCCAACAACTGCAGAGTCATCAGAGACCTTCTGTAGGTGACATGACTCTGAGTTGTACTGGAAGTCTGTGGTGTATAAGGTGAACAGAAAAGGAGACAGCACAGTCCCCTGTGGAGCCCCCGTACCACTCACCACCACATCAGACAGAACACGGTCCAGACGGACAAACTGTGGTCTGTCAGGTAGTCAGTGATCCAGGAGACTGTGGACACACCGACACCCATCATCTGCAGCTTCTCACCTAGTAGCAGTGGCTGGATGGTGTTGAATGCACTGGAGAAATCGAAAAATGTGATTCTCACAGTGCTGCCACCGCCATCCAGGTGCAAATGAGCTCGCTGCAGAAGATAGATGACAGCATCGTCCACTCCCAGACGAGGCTGGTAGGCAAACTGTAGAGGGTCCAGAGAAGATCTCACCTGCGGCCTCAGGTAGGCCAAGACCAGCCTCTCCAGCACCTTCATCACATGGGATGTGAGAGCCACTGGGCGGTAGTCTTTGAGGCCAGATAGGTAATAGTTTGCTTGTTAAAAGAATAGTTTGACATTTTGGAAAAAATGCTTGCATTCTTGCCAAGAGATAGATGAAAAGATGGATACAATGCACTCTCGTGTCTGTACGCTAGCTAAATATGAAGCCAGCGCCAGCAGACAATTAGCTACTAAAGCCAGTCGTAGATAAGAGACAACAATATCTTGACAACACGCAATGCATCAATAATTTGGTTTTTAAAAGAATAGTTTGACTTTTTGGAAGATTTGCTCGCATTCTTGCCGAGAGAAAGATGAAGAGATTGATACAATGCACTCTCTTGTCTGTACGCTATGCTAAATATGAACAGAGCCAGCAGATAATTAGCTACTAAAGCCAGTCGTACAGAAGAGAGGAAAATATCGCCATGCATCAATCATTTGCTTTTCATAGATGCTTGCATTTTTGCCGGGAAATAGTTGAAAAGATTACTACCACGCAGTCTCCTGTCTGTACGCTAGCTTAATATGAAGCAAGAGCCAGCAGATGATTAACTTAGCATAAAGACTAGAAGCAGGGGGAAACAGCTAGCTAAAAACAATCTGCCTCCAAGCAATTCTAAAGCTCAATGATTAACATTTTCTTATTAGTTTAATCAGTACACAAAACATAAAAGTTGTGGTTTTACAGGGAGTTAGCTAGCTGTTTCCTGGTTCCAGTCTGTTATGTGAGGCTAAGCTAATCATCTCCCATCTCTCACGCCATATTCATTTAACAGACATTGTAGTGGCATCAATCTTCTACTGTAATTCTTGCCAAGGAAGTAAATTTCCCATAATGTCAAACTCTTCCTTCCCAATATGTCAAACTCTTTTGTCACGAGCACTCACAAATAACCTATTGTGTAGTCAGGGTTAGGTAACCTAAAATCTTTCCAAAAAAAATAATGTTGACCCATTTCTGTCAGTTATTGTACGACAGAATAATTTCCATTTGCACTCAGCTCTCCAAGTATGATGAACCATTGGTAATTACATATCATCTATCTCCTCATAATGACCAATATGTTGTGACTGGTGTTGTTTCCAAGAATGGTGACGTTTTCACTGCACAAACAAACTTAGACTTGTATTTTCAGATTGGATATTTTCGTGCAGACACACACCAGGGTTTAAACGTTTTCACCTGACCATAAACCCAAAGTTTAAATGACAAACATGGATCAGAACTTATGTCTTACTTATAAGAATATTTCCATAGAAGCAAAAGATGAAGCCTTCTCTTTTAATTTCTGTGATCATAATCTTTTAATTTCTCAGGAAACCTCTGTGGTTAAGTAACAGGATGTGTCTTATTTGCCACAAATGAAACTAAAAAAGCCTGGATCCCATTCTACTTTTGGAGATTCTAGGAACCACAAGTAACTCTGAATTGGGGGAGCATAGTGTTCTAGTGGGGTGATAGGATATTATGAGCTATTTAAGATATGATGGCGCCTGACTACTAAGAGCTTTTCACCTTCTATTTACTTACCACCTTTGGACACACCCTTGTTGACTTTTCTGAACCCGCCATCTCTCACCTGACTGACCATGCACTGCTACCTCCACTGCTCCCTGGACCAAATCATAGCAAATGTTATGCATGTGTGTGTTTATATATACAGTACACATATATATATATATATATATATGTATATGTATATATGTGTGTGTGTATGTGTGTGTGTGTGTGTGTGTGTGTGTGTGTGTGTGTGTGTGTGTGGATGGGGCAACAGGGCACCGGTGTTCAGATCACGTCCCCTCCCGCACCCCTTGCCCCTGCTCCAGTTTCTTGATCCGTCTGAGATCGGCTGGGTCGATCTAAAGCCCCAAACAAAGGCTTGTACACAGAGAGAGCCCCACACAAACGTACTCATGTGTGACTGAGGGCAGAGGAATGCACAGTGTGTGTGTGTGTGTGTGTGTGTGTGTGTGTGTGTGTGTGTGTGTGTGTGTGTGTGTGTGTGTGTGTGTGAGAGAGAGAGTGTGAGTGAGTGAGAGATTATGAGGAATAGTGAGAGAGAGAGTCAACAGAAGTGTCCTTTCACCCATGAATGTGTCGCCTTTTGTATTATTTATTTCTTGATGCCAAGTGTGTAGCTATGTGTGTGTTTACGCGTGTGTGTTGTGTTTATCGTTCCCTCTTCCCTTGCAGGTCAGGTGCCATGAGACAATAGCACCTGCATTCATCTGCACACTGTTTTGGAGAGTTTGGGAATGCAATGAAATGCACGTGAGGCAATCTTCCATTAGAGCCAACATATTCTCACTCCCAACTAATGCTCTGGGTGTCCCTTTGCGTTATTTTGTCAGCGTGCAGGGTTTGGTTAGGTTTAGGCAACAGAACTACTAGGTTAGGTTTAGTAGAAGATTGTGGTTTGGGTTAGAATAAGTACTTTTGTTAACTTATGTACGTGATGTTAGTTGAGTATGTAATGTAAGCAAGTTAACTTACAGTACATAAGTAAGTTAAAATAAGTCAACGATGACTTTTGGTTTCACACGAGACATGGAACAGTGGTCCAACTGCACCAACTGAATGCCATGACTTTTGTTTTAACCAAAAAGCTTTTTATATTATTATTTTAGGTGACTGAAATCTTGCCTAATTGGAACAAACTATGAAATGAAAATTTGTGTGCACCTTTAAAGAACATAGAGCTCTGTGCACAACACCTGAGGACTACATTATTTATTCTCCACCAACAATAGAAACCAGACAATATGACACAGTGCATCTATGTGAGACTGTTTATATTCCCAAACGTCCCTCTTCATTGTGTAAAGCTGTAATTTGAACTGGTGTCGCAAGATCACAAAGCCAAAATGACATTTTGTGAAGCAGTTCAGGGTGTAAAGACAGAAGAATGATGTTGCATGATGCGTTAGAAAAGAAAGATCTCTTTGTTGTCAGCTGCTGACATTTCACCTCCAGCTAAGGCAGATTCATAACACGGATCTCGCACACTCAACTGTGTGTCATTTATTCTTAAATACGCATTAACTCCTCATTTGGAGTCATTCTTCACTTAATGACTGGACTCAGGTGAGCCAGGTTGAATCATGCACCCTGCTGGAGTGTCCATGAGCTGAATCTGACCCCCGATTCTCTGTAGAAGGGCAGCACCAAAAATATTTGAACAATACCCAGCCCTACTCGAGTCCGACCCGCGGCTCTTTGCTACATGTTGTCCCCCCTTTCTCTCCCCGCTTTCGTGTCCAAAAAAAGCACAAAAATCTTTAAAAAAAAGAGTAGTAGAAGTTAGTACAAGTAGTAGTAATTATTTTCTTCTAATTCTAATTATTCAGCAGTCTAGTAGCAACAACAGTAGTATAGAGGTAGTAGTGGTGATAAGACAGGGTTGTAGTGATGTATTACTATCAGAATAAGGAGCAGTGGCGGTAAAATGTTGTAGTATTAGCAGCAGTTGCATCAGTAGGGAGTGTTATATTTAAGGTCAGACTGATGGTTAACTGACTTTACAGTTCTTGGTCATCCAAGACATCATACTAGACTGTAAACCATAGCTGGGGAAGATTCTCCTTCACACACACACACACACACACACACACACACACACACACACACACATACACACACACACCTGACCGGTGAGGAGAGCCAGCAGTGTGAAGGCGGATCAGGATGGCCTCTATCACATGAGAGCGTTTGTCTGTAATCTCCTTCCGACAGGGAGGTCCGCTTTGAAGCTCCACTCCCAAACTGATCTGGAGTGACAGACTTCCAGGAACTTTTGAGTCCACTTTACCTTCAAAAAGTCTCCAGAGGTTCGACAGCGAGGGATTGCTGACCTTATTCTGCTTTCCAAAGGAGAGCAATGTCCTATGATAAATGATATATAGGCTATGGAAACATATCTGTACGTCAGTGTACAAGTGATTTAAAGAATACTTCTGCAGTAACAAAAATCACTTTGTGAAATGATTCATAGGGTTAAATCAAATCAAATTTAAAATCAATTGCAATGAACATGAAGGGGTATTTGAGTTCATCTGACAGGACTACAGTCCACATTACTCCGGGGTTTATCCTTTAGTAGGGATGTAAGGATGCATCGCCAATCGGTTAAAAATCGATATAAATGTGTAAAGATGACAATAGGTTGAGATAAAAAAAAAAAAAGAATGTCGATGCAATTTTTAAATGGCCTAAGGTGTAATCTACTTTTCACTTGATTGACTTCAGACATCGCTACTTGTTCTTAGTTCATTTATTTCAAGAGATTTTTTTTTAGGTATTCTGATGTGGGATTTATTTTAACAAATTAATCACTTATACATATAATATAATTATCAATATAATATATATATAATTATATAATTATCAGTTGCACTTTAGATAAGAGGACACATGGCGTTTTGCACAGTTTATATGAATAAAGGAATATTTCCCAGTTATTTGTCTGCAGCTCATTCTGTTAAAAGAAATTGTAAGAAAAATCGTGTCGTGAGTTGTCTCATCCCTATCCTTCAATTATCATAAGGTGACTTTTGATGTTCCTATAATAATAAACAACTATTTTGTATACATTTGTCTCTGTTTCAGTATTTATTGTTTATTCTTATTCATGTTTAATATGTTTCTTGGTTTGTATGTACGCACCCGATCACCAAGGCAAATTCCGCGTATAGTTCCACTACTGTGGCAATAAACTGCTTTCTAATCCTGATGATCACAGAATTATTTGGAACATTTTAATAGGGCCTGCTGTAGAACACTTTAATAGTACTAGTGTAGTATTTACTGTATATGGCATTCATGGATACCACCTATTGTAAAACTGTAGCCTCCTAGAGGCTTCCTGTGGTTTTCCACGGGAAAGTCTCTCGGTCATTGCTCTGTTTGTACACAAACGCACGTCACTGCTGTGCGTAAAAAGTCTCCACCTTCTCAATCTAAAAGACTCAGGCCACTCCCCCTGCCAGACTACTCCCCTTCCGTGTAGGTCTAGGCTGATGCAATGCTCATCTTTATAAAAGGGTGAGTCCCTCCTTCACCAGATCAGGCTTTTCTCTCCGAGCCTAACGCATCTCTGGAAAAAAGTTTTTTTTATATAAATCAGACGAAAATCTAATTTCTTTTGATTTTTTACTTTATTCAAAGTGTCTTTTGTGATGACTTCACTTCAAGTGTTTCAGCTCGTGTTTTGAATCAGATCCTGTCTAATAGGCCTATCCATTCATTTTTCAATTCATTCTCACTCAGCCTAAATACACTTAAGGATCCGTTTGAGTAAAAGAAGGAATCGTCCGGACATTTGCTGTTTCTTCTTTTCTTTTTGTACTTACTGAAAGGATTTTACAGGCATCCTGCCACATCTTTACAAGGTAAGAATGCCGGTGTTGTGTCTCATCATTTACCCACTGTCTGTCAGAAAATTTCCGGATGGAGGCGGCCCAGTGTTTTGGGAGATCATTCTAAGCTTTTATGTGGTACACTTTTCGGATTTCTACTTAAATAATAACTCCAATATATGTCTTTTGTTTGTATTTTGAATATCATCTATTGAAAAGTGGATGCGTCGCCAGCTCTTTTGGGCTAATTAGTCAGTATTAAACCGACTTCCTGTCATAATAGCTGTGTGGATCTGTTTCCAAAAGAGCCAGACATGTCCTTTCTGAGGGGCCTGATGCGTTTATTTTCGTATCAGGTCAGCCCCAGTCCAAAAATAAATAAATAAAAAATTGATCAGTGTGACAGACAGTGATGCTGCAGTGCCATTGCCACACAGGTAACATTGCAACACAAGCTGAGTGAAAAGGAAATCATGTAAACCTGTCCCTGTGTTTCATCAGCAAAGGCTCTAATCGTAAACCGAGGAGGAATTAGAGCGCGAGCCCTCTGCGCAAAATGGAGAGCCTTGCCCATAAAGGGGACAACACGTGCCATTGTTTCCATCGGAGCCGGCCATGGGAATGATGTTATTAAATGGATCTGCATGGGGTTACGCCTTTTTGCGCTCTCTGTGTGGATCCACATGTGCACACTCAAGAGATACATATACCTATTAGCCTCTTATTATTAAATTAGAATGTCAGATTTTAGAATATCCACGTTTTATCTTATTGACACCCTTATTCTGCTTTAGAAATGTCTAAGGAGTGTGTCTGTGTCAGGGTAAAGACGCTGACACACCCTGTTTTCATTCCACTTTTCAAATGATTTCGGAGTGAAATGAGCGCAAAGTCAGCGGCGCGTACTGCGGCTTTTTGTCATTCAGCGTCTCTACATCACATCGGAGCTGCTGAGGTGATGCCGGTCTGGTATTTTTCCACTGCCGGTGCGTCACCCGCCCCCCTCCCTTTCTCTCCCTCCTCCCCCCTCCCTTACAAAGAAAAGTCACATGGTCTGAGATTCATGAGAAGAGCTGCGGCGCGCGCCTGCATGCTCACTATAATATTGATGATTCCAAAGGGAGCGTGAACGCGCACAGCTAGAAAAAAAAAAAAGGCTGTGGTCTTTTTATGGCATGACGCAGGGAGCAGAAATGTGTAAAAAAATATATATATATATATATATATAATATCATTTAATATATAATAATTAATCAAAATGGTCTCTTTTTTCTTTTCTACTCTGAAGCATGAAACAGCCCACTGAGATGAGCCATCTTAACATCTCTCCCGAAGAAGACACCAGCAGCTCCAACAGCAACGAGTACACCATATACCCGGACTGTCCTAGGAAGGTCCCACTGGACGGGTGAGACTGGCTTTAAATATATGTCCATAACATACAAAATATATATGTATATATATATATATATATAGATATATTTAAATTACCCCTTATTTTGAAGTAGTAACTGAACATCCTGTGTACACGCATTGTTTTCTCTAAATTCTCTTTTGTTCTCTTTTAAAGCCAATTCTCTGACATGGATGGAGAGAGTCAAAACTTCCTCCCCGAACACAACCTGGGCAAGAAGAAGTATGAGACTGAATATGTAAGATGATCCTCATACAATGATAATCTGATCCTTCAACACAGTTCATCTTCAGTGATCACACCGGTATGTCCTCATTTCCTAACTGTGAGCCTGTTACTGTTTTCCCACAGCACCAGGGCAATGCTTCCTTTGGCATGTCCGTCTTCAACCTGGGCAACGCCATCATGGGCAGCGGCATCCTGGGTCTGTCCTACGCCATGGCCAACACTGGCATCGCCCTATTTGTGTAAGTTTCTATATATATTAATTAGGTTCTTTTCCCCAACAGCCTTTATCTTTCTGGTGCTGTCTATTGTAAACTTGCGATTTATTGGCCATTTTTTTATCTGTTCTTTAATGTTCAAATGGCATTTGAGACTCAACGTACTCTGGTGTTAACTCAGTTCACGTGGACTGTACATGCAAATAACTTTAGTCCTGTGGAGAGAACCATCTGGAAGGGCTTTGAATCTTGATTTGCCATTCAAAAGATCTTTTTCTTTAACCATTTCTGCTCAATAGCCATCAACAATGCTATTGCTGCACCGCTTTCTGTTTTCCCAAACTACGGAGCGGCCCAAGGCCCAAATCACACAAGGCACGTGCGTTAATCCAGCGTCAAAACAACTAGGGTCCGTTTAAAGGAACTTTGCATTAAATCGTTATTATCGGGTTCATTTTGACAACCCTACTTTCATTACGTTGAAACTGAGAGTAAAAGAAAAGCTGATCTGGTGGTAATGCCAAGGTAAATACAACTGCAAAGCACCAATAGGCATCAGAGAAAGGCAGAACTTGAGGTACCAAAACAGTCACAGGAGGATAAGGTTTAAAGTAAAAGGAAAACCACCACTCATCGCGTGCACAGTTTTGTTTCATAGTCTGGATCCAGCTGAGGCGAACACGGGCAGGTGTGGTTTTGTCTGTTGCATCAAGGTTGCAGATCATGATGTGTACTAAGTATCTGCTTGGCTTTTTTCCCTGCCAGCAGTGTGTGTGTGTGTGTGTGTGTGTGTGTGTGTGTGTGTGTGTGTGTGTGTGTGTGTGTGTGTGTGTGTGTGTGTGTGTTCAATCTGCAGCTGCTTGACCCTGAGCAGCAGATTACACCAGGGTCGAAAGTTTACAAATGCTCATTCGGGCAGTTTTTAAGTACTCGCTATCATGTTTGCAGTAGATACAACTGTGGAGAGAGTGTCATTTTCAGTGGGAAAAAAAGGGGAAAGGTAAGTTCTCTTCTGGGTTTTTTATTAGAGCTCCCCCTATTGGTTATCCAGAGCATTTGAGATCAAAATGCCTACAGTGTCTATCACTTTTGCAGCATATGTGAATCACGTTAAGACGTTTCTACATCAGTTGTCATTTTGTTTTAGTGTCTGCGTTTCTGAGCCCAATTTCCTGCGGAGAAACTACCACTTATAACAGCACTTTTCTTTGAATCACACTTTATAACTACTGTCTAAGAGGCCCTCAGAGGCACTCAGGAGGCAAAAACCAGTTAAGTGTCTTTTTTATGTAACACGTGTCCAAATACGGATACATGTACTCATAGCAGGTTACTAGCTTTCTTTGGGTGTCACCGAATGGCAGTATGTACGTTTCCAACACAGGGAGTGGCAGCAGAAGCAGCTTAGCCGAGCTAATCCGACTGCATTTGGGTCAGGGTTATGTAACGTACTCTCGCAGGAGATCATGAATGGGGCGCGTCATGGTACACTGTGAGCCAGCAGGTGACCAATCGGAGCCCTACATGGGCCAGAAGTTGGGGATTACAGAAACCCTGAATGGGAGATAGCGTGTCTGTTTGCGTTTCGAAACACTGTCTGGTGCTCGACTCATCAGGATTTTGAGCTACGTAAGTAAACGGTTCCAGAGCAAATCTATTCTCCATAAAAGGTCATCCAAAGCATATATTTGTTGAGTCTGATGATGTAAAGCGATAAAAAAATTAAACATTTGGATGTCAGAGACAGACAGACAGACAGACAGACTCTGGCCAGCCAGAGGCTCAAAGCAGCTCAGTGCTTACGTGCACAGAGGAAACGCTGCGCCTATCCACCCAGGTCCTCTAATGGCCTGGAGATTCATTTTCACCTGGACTATTAATACCCGGGCACATACTGTTGGCTCTGCAGCATCCCAAGAGTGTTAAGATGATGTCGTACAGGGAAACCTTTCGTCCTTTGTAACCCTGCTGATGCAGCAGGGACGGAGCCAGCAGTTGTAAACATTGGGGGCTCATCCCAAAGGAGAGATTTTTTTCCTCTCCCATTTACAGCAGCTATATGCACTATATTTTGAGCTATTTGAGATAATAGAACGCTTAAAAATCTGCACACCGTTTAGGAAAAACACGATAGTTGCCAAGGAAAAAAGACCCACATCCTTTTTGTGTTTAATTGTTCTCCAACTGTCGTTCTCAAAGCAGAACACAGCAATTGTTGAGAATGACTTATTGTCACTCCTGCCACCTAAAAAGAGGCAAACATTGTCTGTTATTATTTTTAAGTTACATAGGGTAGGAATTTGGCATAAACAGCATTACTAATCTTGGAACCTATTTTTTTTGTTATACTATGCTGGAGTAGAGTTCACAGAATGAATGTTGACAATGACACATCTGCTACATTCGAATCAGTCCCATAATAAACTGGACTGCTCTAATTGTAAATCAAGGATTCCCAAAAGAAAATTTACTCAATTATATTAGATGTCTCCAGGGAACAGCATAATAGTAGATTAGTAGTTAAGAAAACATTCTGGGCTGCAAGTTTAGGTTTCGGAATCGGTGTCAGGAAGGAAATAATGTTATTGGAACATCTCTAGTCAAAATTCTCTCATTGTGGACATTCTTTCCAGATATATATAAACAAAAAATTTAGATAATCATTCACTGGCCTCTCTTTGAGGTACTTTCTTGAAATGAATATCAGTATTTTAGTAGAAATGCATGAAATTCCCTTATCCTGCTGGCAGATTCTTCCAAAAGACATAAGATTTGAGTCATGACGAGGGTACATTGGTGTAAGAAACATATTCTGCACATCCAGCAGAGGAAAGCCCAACCTTCCCGTTAACTAAATGTCAATGTGTTTGTTTACCGCAGCCACGGTAACACATTTGTCATTGGATTGGCCTTTAAAATCGCATGTTCAACACAAGCGTTCACTCTAGAGATTAGCATCTGTAACAGCGAAACATTTCAGCATATGTCAGGACCAGTTTGTCATTGATTTTGCCGGTTTTCCTTTGTAATTTCCGTCTCGGATGTAGTTAACATTCAGCTAAAGACCCCTCTCGTCTGTTTACAGGATTCTCCTCATGGCCGTTGCCATCTTCTCCTTGTATTCTGTCCACTTGCTGCTGAAGACGGCCAACGAAGGAGGTGCGTCTGTCAGATAGTCCTGTGTCCAGACTTCCCACTGACTTCTTGGAGGTATTTTCGGAATGCTAAATCTTCCCGTCTTTGTGTATTTCTTCTTTAAAAGGTGCACTGGTGTACGAGCAGCTGGGTTACAAAGCCTTCGGGATGCCGGGGAAACTCGCCGCTTCCATCTCCATCACCATGCAGAACATCGGAGGTGAGAGACTGTGGCATTTTAACAGCAAACTGTTATTACGTCATTGTCTAATCGCAGTTATTTTTACGTAATCGCCGTTCCTTTGTTTAACATTAGCTAAGGTCCTAAGGGGTAGGACTCTTGATGGTAATTGTTGATTTTGTTTAGCTATGCCAAAATTGCAATTATATAAGTGGTTATTACTTTTTTTTGAGAAGTGTTATGTAACTATAAATTACTTTTCTTCATTTATCCACCCTGTGTTTATTCCACATATACAACACTGTCCCTCTGTGTCTAAACTGACTGCATGGAGGGGAAAACCAGTGTGTGTTTTTGGAACGTAGAGCAGTTTTTCCAGTTCCCGTCATGGGACATGACTTGGCTCATTTGACATGGTAATATACTGACTGCAGTTTTTGTCTTCACAGCCATGTCAAGCTACCTCTACATCGTCAAATACGAGCTGCCCATCGTCATTGAATCCTTTATGGGAGTCAGCACTGGGTGAGTGACCAAATATTTGATTAGCTTCCAAACTTCCAAACTCGAAAAGTTGAAAACAAATGTGTCTTCACGGTGATGTAGCTGATTTGTCGTGAAGTTATGTTTACAAAAACAGGGATCCACTCATAAAAACATTGCTCAATAGCGCTAGTAGTGGTCAAAAAGTCTAAAGGGGTTGCTTTAACTTTCAGCATCCTAATAGGACTAATCACTTACAGACATTACTTTGGTTTTCATATTTCAAATTGATTCATTTTAGAAGCATAAAAATATGAAACCTTTGCTGCATCTAGAGCAGAAAATACATGGGTAAATAAAAACTTTATTTTCTTTAACATTTTCGATTTAATTTTTGAAACAAATTCAAATTTAGTTTGATATAAATTCAGGACATTTTTTTTTTTTTTATATTGGTAACAAATGTAGGTTTATGAGCCGCAAATGGAGGTTCTGAACCCTCCAACAACTCTCCGACTAGATTTCCAAGAAATCGGTGAGCAGATCAGCCTGCGGCCAAGGAACAGATGAATAGGTTTTGGTTTGCTGATATAACTGTTCACCAAATGTCAATACACACATCCCAGAAGGGGCTGTTTGCAGGGTCAGGACTTTGAATAATTGGTGAAAGAACTGATGTGTTGGAAAGCTGTGTGGTCGAGCACAAAAACAACAACATTCCCCATCAGAACAAAGATTTTTAAATGAGGTGTTAGGGTAAGGGTTAAGGTTAACCCTATAGAGAGCAGGAACTCCTGGCTGAGGCACTCGAGGTGAAGTGTCACATCAAGCAAAATGGCTGCCGGTTGTTATTGAAGTGCTGGGGAGGGGGGGTCCAGACGTTTTAAAAGGGATGGACAGTGCTCAGTCGATCCTTCAAAGAGCCCTTTTAGAAGATGCAGCCGGTGCCGCATCGAGACGGAGCGCGCCATGAGCTCACCGCGACCTCGCTCCCAGTTTAAAAAATTGATGTTCAGAGCAAAAAGCTCCTCAGTGCTGCTTTGTTCAATCTATTTCTGTGAGCGATGCAGTCATCCTGCGCAGGCCAGTTTCGTGGCAGCTGACATGCAGACGTTGGAGAGCTTTGATCAGGCCTGAAAATGTAAAAGAGAATTCTGACAGAAAAGTGGATTTAATGTGAATGCTTTTCTGGACGAAGTAGTGGTTTTTAGTGCTAATTAGTTTACTCCTGGTGCTGGTTACTCAGTGTCTTCAGCTTGGAAAAAGATGATCAAAGCTACAGTATATATATATATATATATATATATATAAAAAACAAGACAAAATCCACATGTCAAAAACACTGTAGTGTATCTTAAAAAAGATGACACAAAATAAAAATGATTTTCTAAACTTGTCTACTGCCAACAATACCTTAATAACCTTAAATAAAATGTTACATACATACAAGGTTTCCGGGTTTTTGTTTCTATGAAAGGTAAAATGATCCTTTGAAGCTTTGATGTTGTTCTGATGTTAAAATTAGATGAGGATGCATGGAAAATATTTGCATTTTTGCATTACACAGTAGAGCTTGCAAACATTGCAACAACAAAAAAACTTGTATCAATCTAATATATCAAATCTAAATAACAGTAAGGAACAGGAAGCAAAAATGCTTGGTTGAGTGCCCCTTTCATATGACAGTAAATGACGTAAACAGTATCACTAACTTGTTCTTGTCCTGTCTTGTTGTGTTTCAGAGCGTGGTACACTAATGGTGACTACCTGGTGCTGCTGGTGACCCTTGTTATTATCCTGCCCCTGTCACTGCTCAGGAACTTGGGTAAGCAGTGTGTGAAATGTGTTCATGCATTGCCACATATGGCTGGTTAGGTGTCGTGACGCACTTGCATGTCTCAAAATGTTCACAACTCAGAGTGAAGTCATGCAAGGAAAATAGAAGAAACATTCTGCAGTTTCAAAATAGAAAAAAAAAAAGCAGTAGCTCATATTTCCGTTTTTGCTTCCGCCCTTAGGTTACCTTGGTTACACCAGTGGTCTGTCCCTGCTCTGTATGGTGTTCTTTCTGATTGTGGTGAGTAAAACCCACCTGCTTCCTCATTCGTCACACACACGCACGCACGCACGCACGCACACACACACACACACACACACACACACACACACACACACACAAATATATATATATATATAAATGAACTTAAAGAGGTACTGCTTCAGTTATGTGTTTAGATTATAACTGACCCCTGGCGATTGTGTGAAGTTACTTATCTCAGTTTCACTCCTCACACAGTTCCAACTGTTTGGCTTTGTGGGGCAGTACAAGTGTTTGTGTATTTGTGCGTTAAAGTGTCGCACATACACACACACACACACACACACACACACACACACACACACACACACACACACACACACACACACACACATTTCCTGCACACTCCCTTGGGCACATGAGCCAGCCTGTTGTGCCAGATGAGTCTCAGTCAGAGAACTAAGTTAATTTTTTCCATGGAATCTCCGGCCCCCCTCTGTTCCTACACAGTCCACGAGTAGGATTAACTTATTGGGAAATAAAATAAGCCAGAGTCATAAAAACAATTGAACTTAATGAAATAAAATAGTGAAACTGAAATTTGGCTACAACATTGTGATCTTTTAAGATTTGGTTTGAGATATATTGATTTTTTTTTTTAACCCATTTCTCACAGTGGTGTGGTTTCAGTGTGGTTTTTGTTTCCCAAAATGAGCTAAATGCTGTTTTAAATGCTTTTTAGCGAGAAACGATAGACACATTTAAAGATCTGCTGTATATTAGCCTAAAGCGCTAGCTGATTTAGCCTAAAATCGGATGTCTTGTCCTCCAGGTGATCATCAAGAAGTTCCAGATCCCGTGCCCTCTCCCTGTGGACGTCAGCGCTCTGAACGAAACATTAAGTACAGTGCTGAACACCACCTTGTCCCACCTGAACACCACCGCCGTGGACTACAGCGAGGACGCTTGCACGCCAAAATACTTTGTCTTCAACTCCCAGGTAAAGCTCTTTAAAATGCAAAGCATTTGGAGGAATGAAATTTGTACTAAACCAAAAAGATCTCATGGAATACTTGGTGCGTGAATGTTAAATTTGTTGTTTTTTCCCCCCCCCAGACTGTCTACGCCGTTCCTATCCTATCCTTCGCCTTTGTGTGCCACCCTGCCATCCTGCCCATGTACGAGGAGCTTAAAGAGTGAGTGTGCACTACTTTCATTGTATCACCAAACTACAAACCACAGCTGCTGTCTTATCATTTTCAGGAGTTTATCTCACATTTACATTAAAAAAAAAACTGGTGTCTAAATGAAACATCCCCTCCTCTCTCGCCCAAACAGCCGTTCCCGCAGAAAGATGCAGGGCGTTGCCAATGTGTCCTTCCTGGCCATGTTCATCATGTACCTGCTGGCCGCCCTCTTCGGATATCTGACATTCAACGGTGAGTCTCTTTGACTGGGAAAAACCAATGGCATTTCATGTGTATATATGAATTGCTTGCTGTATGGTGGAACAGTTTTTGGTATGTAGCTGATTCCGTAATCTACCTGAAATTTAAACAATAAAAAATAAATAAATGAGAGAATTAATTTTATTTTCACAAAATGAAATGTAAGGAGAAGCATATATGGCATCAAAAACATGCCAAAAATTCTTTCAGGAACAGATGTCTAGACAGCCACAAAGAGTAATTGTAATTGTTAATCGTACCGTGGGTTTACTAGCAGTCATTAACCCAGGATAGTCATAGCGGATCAATCCAAATTTAGGAGAAGCTCCCAGGTCCAAATTAAATAGTATCCCCCCTGGCACAAAATCCTCCGGACTCAAGGTCTGTTATGCAAGACTGGGAATAAGCCACCTGACACAACTGACCAGTGTGTCAACATGCATTCTTCTCTGTTTGCTATGGCAGGAACATAGCAAACTTACAGACTGGTTGTACAAGAGCTTGATAAAAAAAAAAAAATACTTACTCCACCGTCACCGTCAGGGCAAAACCTGATGTGGGGCGGTGCAGAGTTTAAGTCAGGGCAGGCAGAGATTAAGAAACCATAATGACGTTTGTTATAACCTGCTTGTCCGGTATTGTGAGTTTTATCACACTGAAACCAATGCACTGTTAGGAGTCATGGATAGATAGAGCAAAATGTTTCACTTTTACTACTGAACACGCGTTTTAAGCCTAGTAAAATATTAACTTTCACACTCACATGAAGCCTTTTCATGCTTAGAGCAACACTAAAGATTCTTTTGTACTTTAAAATAATGTTTCCAAAATCGTTTCAATGGTTCATCAACTCGTAACAGGGTGAACGGCACTTCTGCATTCGCTTTGCGGCTCTCTATCGGCTATAACCACACTATGCAAGTTTGCCAGATCGGGTAGCGGATCTGTAGTTCGAATGAGACATACGACAGCGGTAATGGACAATTCCGCTTCCAACCTGTAGGGGGACCAAAGAGCAAAAGTGCTTTGTTGTTGCTTTAAGTATTTAACAGGTCTTTACATGTTCTCCAAAATATAACAAGAGTCTACAGCCATACTGTAACTATTGATTAAACTACATAGGTGTTTCGTAATTCCGATAAAAACTTTGGCTTTGAGTCAGGTTTTTTTTTTCGTTTTCATAATAGACAGTTAAAGAGTTTCATGGATCACTTTTGTGTTTGCTAACACTCTCCGGTTTTGGCAGCTTTACAGCCCTTTATTGCAAACTGTACTTGAATCATAGCCTGGGTAAACCCTGACGAACTTCCGGCAAATTTGAGATTTGCTCTGCAAGTCAGTCTGGTGAAGAGCCCATTTAAACCCATTTCCAATGTCCCCAAAATCGAGGCACCAATCACAACCGCTGAGGCGGGCTTTACACCAATCACAACCGTTGAGGCGGGCTTTACGCGACAACGATAGCGCAGCGACGGCGAGCAGCTTTTTGTTTACATTCAACATGACGGCTACCGAAGCGCAGCGTCACCCGGATCGTTGGTCTGATTGGTTGAAGGACTATCCAATGCGCCCTGGAGGCATTTGAGCGGCGTCCGTTGATGACGCCCCTTTGGAAATGAACTGTCAATGAACCTTTCCCAGACCCACTCTCAGTTACAACTGAGAAGGGTCTGGTGTCAACCAGGCTACTTGAATCAAGTTCTAAAAGGGTCTCTGCTGTCTTTCTACACAGTGAACGTGGAGCCTGAGCTGCTGCACACCTACTCCAAAATCTACAAGGCTGATGTGGTCCTGCTGATCGTCCGTCTGGCTGTGCTGACCGCTGTCACCCTCACCGTCCCCGTGGTGCTCTTCCCTGTAAGTGTCAAAGAGATTGAGCTTGTCTTATTATTACTGTAGTGAATTTAGTGGGTCATGAGGATGACCTCTCTTTGTGTCTCTCTCTCTCTGCATAGATTCGTACCTCCGTCAACCACCTCCTGTGCGCCTCTAAGGAATTCAGCTGGATCCGCCACACCATCATCACTGTTGTCCTGCTGGCCGGCACCAACGCCCTGGTCATCTTTGTCCCCACCATCAGGGACATTTTTGGCTTCATCGGTGAGTGTCTGCGTGTGTTAACGTGTGTGATAATGCCATAAAAAAGCATTTCAATTACAAAACACAATTCAATTCAAATTTTATTTATAGCGTCATATAGAGCCCGACAATATATCGGCAGGGCTGATATTATCGGCCGATATTAGGCATTTTCCAAAATATCGGTATCTGCATTTATAATGGCCGATAAATGAATATTTAAAAAATTAAATAAAAACGGACAAAACACCCTTCAACCATGATCTGAGTGTTGGCGTTGCATAGTTTGTCCACCAGAGGACGCTCTACAACGTCCCTGTTGGCAACACTCATGTTTAATTCTTTAAGTTTCATATCTTAAGTTTGTATTTTTATACATTTTATTTATCAGAACTTTAATATATTTTGATGTTCCTCTGTTCTGACAAACAAGTTTATTTTTAAACTGCATTATCATATTTTAGTGAGGACTCATAAATAACTACAAATAACTAATGTTAGGGAAATCTGTTTTTGTTGCGCGTTTCTGGATTTTTAAAAAATATATATAATCGGCCGATATATATCGGAATATCAGATTTTTAAATCACCAAATATTTGTATCGATATCAGCCTTAAAAACCGGCTGGGCTCTAGCGTCATATCATAACAGAAGTTATCTCAGAACACTTTAGATGGAGTAGGTCTACACCTCACTAATTTACAACGACCCAATAATTGCAACAATGTGACTTAAATGCCGAATTTCTTCCGTCACACAGGTGCCTCTGCTGCTGCCATGCTCATCTTCATCCTGCCCTCAGCTTTCTACATCAAACTGGTCAAGAAGGAGTCCATGAAGTCCGTGCAAAAGATTGGGGTAAGGAGTTAGTTAGTTCTTAGATCTACATGTATATAGAAGCTTTCTTTTTTGCTTAATTTTGAAGCAATGGTGCGACATTTTAGATAACAGACTTATTTACTTTGCTTGTTTCTTGCTGAGAGTTAGATCAAACACTTGCAACGCATCCACATTTGTCTGTTCAACGTGACACTGTAGCCAGCAGACTGTTAGTCTAGCTTAGCTAAGACTAGAAACGTGGGGAAACAGCTAGCCTGGCTTTGTCAGATGGTAACAAAATCTAGGGTTGGGCACCGAAACCGAAAAGTAGGAATCGGACTGGATTAGAATACAAATTTTGGTTCCTCATTTCGGTTCTACTTAATGTGTCTCTGCCTCTGTTGCTCCGAAACAGACGTATTGTAGTTGTGTGTTAGGTGACTTAGGTTTACTTATTGTATATTTAAGTACTTTAAAAAAAAAGAAGAAAAAAAAGAGCCTTTCTTTGATGTCATTTTTCAGTTTTTCAAGAATCGGTTTAGGAATTGGAATCATTTTAAAAGTACCGGTTCAGCATCGGAATCGTAAAAATCCAAATGATACCCAACCCTAAAAATCTGCCCAGTATCTCTAAAAGCTCACTCACTAACCACGTTATATCTCTATTATATTTTGGCCATTTCTCATGTTAAGCTAAGCTTACCATTTTATATTGAACTAAAGAATAATATAGATTTTTCTCTTCTTACTCTTGGCAAAAATGCAAATAAGCGTATTTCCCAAATTGTCAAGCTCTTCCTTAATGTCACTCAGGATGAACATGTTAGCTAAATGCGTTTTCTTTCTCCTCTCCAGGCCACCGCCTTCCTGCTGTGCGGTTTCGTGGTCATGATCGGCAGCATGAGCCTCATCATGCTGGACTGGATCCACAATGCTTCATCCAGCCCAGACGCACACGGCAACGGACACTAAAAGGTCCGCCTCTTCTGCTGTGGCCTGCCGAGGACAGAGAAGGCTTTCAGCGCTGGACTGCTACAGCCGCGCAAACCAACAAAGATCAACACCTATTGTAAAAGAAAAGAAAAAAAACCACAAGAACTCACTTAATGCTCGGCTTTGACTTCCTGAGCGACGACCCATGCCATTCCAAGAGAATGTATCGAACTTTGTACAGTATGCTGTTCTAGGCCACAACAATGGTGTTTTACTCGTTTTCTCTTTTTATTGTAACTTTTTTTCATTGTCGTTTCATGCTCGTTTTTATTTTGTGATGGTCTTTTGTAGTTATGGTACAGCTGAAAACAAATATTTGAAGGTGCCTCAAATCAGAGATGACAGCTGAGAGTTCAAAGTGCAGCTCACACTCAGGTGCGGTGTCATGTGTGGCTGTGACCTCAGAGCTCTGCAACAACTAATCCTGCTGAAAAACGTATGTGAATCTCCCCGAAGACTGACAAGAGACAACCAACTTGAAAGTTCATCCTCCTCAAAGACAATTAAGTTCCTTCCAACATTTGTTGTTTTTGTTGTTTTTTCCATTTTTCCTTTGCCAAAATTGTATTTGTAAAGCATCTCAGTATATCGAAAAGCACTTACTGTTCAGCACAATTGTGGAGAAGAAAAAAAACAAGGTGTCAGTTTCCACAGGCGAGGCCTACTACACCGCCTTTTCAGTATTCGTACCTAAGGCTTTGTGACCTTGCTTATAGTGTCAGCTTTCCTTGTAAAACCCAATATAAGTCAACAGAACCTGCCTTTTCAAACCCCAACACTGGGAGCTGCAGAGTAGCTCACAAGAGGATGCTCACAAAACTGTATTTACTCTTTATAACCTGCTGAAGATCTTTTTGGAACAGTGCGTGCAGCGATGACACTACTGCTTTGAGAACAGTCTCCAGTTCAAACTTAAAATGTTTTTCTTTATGGGAGAATACTTTGAATTTGACCACATGCAGTGGTTCTAATATACCTGTTAAACTTGCAAAAAAAAACAACCTAAAACGGTCGCCCAGTTTTCTGCTTTCAAAATGTTTCACAATGAAGAACTTGACAGCTCGATGCGGACTTGTTTCCCCATTGAGTCGTAAACCTGTCATCTGACAGTGCACTGTGCTTCCAACACTAACTTAACACGTCACCATACTGTTATTGTCCAACATCTATTTATGGAAGACCGTTAAATCAATGTAATTTAATCTATTTTACTATATTTATATAATATTGTATGTATATATATGTATATATCTATTGAGTTCAACTGTATATACACTTTGTTTTGTTTGAACTTTTTTTTTTTTTACAATAATGCATTGGAGCTGTAAAACAAAAGCGGACACCGCCCCAATTGGCTCTAATACACTGGAGCTTGAACTGTTAATCTCTGAATTATCCTACTGTGTTGATTCTGTGAAAACTGTTACATGTTGAAGCCACTGATACAGCGGCAGCAGTCTTGTTTACTTTTTGACCCCAGAATACGAACCCAGATCAGCAACATGTTCTTTACGCACATCTTGGTTGGAGAGTACATTAGCCATCTCTTGACTTCAGGAGCAAAGAGGGCTTTTCCCACCAGTGTTACACTCTTGTTTCAATGAAACACTATGTATATCCTGTAAATAATGTCCAATTAAAATCAAAGATAATCTATAACCTGTTGGTGTTCTTTGTGTCCTGTGTCGGCTTCTTTTTGTAAAAGAGTTTGTGAATGTGGTTTAGGAGGACAAGGAGTTACGACTGACAGACGTTCAAATGTCCGGTCAGATTGTTGTCAGAATGCTGGTCAGCCACCACAGAGGCCACTAGGGGGCGTCATTAATGATAAACAACACAAATTATGTTTTTAAAAAATATGAATTTGTTGAAGTATAGTTTTTGAAAGAAAATATTGCTGTCTTGTATTATGTATTGCTGCATATTCATTGCCGTCTCAATCTAGTGTATAGTTTCTTTCGAAACACATATAACATAAATAATTTATGTAAAAAGCTGCAATGACCTATAAACGTATGTATTAGTGTTAAAACATATCAGTTAAATATAAACTCTGATAAAGCGTTAGTACAGCACATAGAGGAACTGTAGAGAAAACCTCTGTCTGTGCTTTCTGTCAGCTTTCCACAAACCTGTGATTAATGTCCTTCTAAATTCAAACATAAACTATAACATGGCGTTGGTGTATTTCTTTTTTGTTCTGCGTCAGCTTCTTTTTGTCTGAGCAGTTTGTAAATGTGGTTTATGAGGACAAGGAGTCAAAAACTGATCTGGAAGTCAATCAGTGGATTTATACCAGGTGCTCCATCATGCAATTACAGCCACACACACACACACACCTCTACCAATAACAATGATAAATATGTAATTTGTCCAGCCCTTACAGGTGCAACAAACTAACAGAAGAATCAGGAAGATGTCAATCAATCAGTCTAAACCTTGTACAGTCTATGATCTAAACACACTCACACGGTCCTGGGAAGAGGTCCAATCAGCCAGATTAACTCAAAACACCTGTGTGGGTTTGAAATGTCTCATCAAGTGGTTTTCTGAATTAAAGTCCACCTCAGCAAGGCCACTAACAAACAAGAAAAGTAAAAAAAATCTGTCCTTTTCTTCACATGCTGCTTTCATGTAGCTCACAATTTCCCCCTAAAGACATACACTGACAATGTTACACCTTTAAAATGGATTGTATTGCACCCTGTATTAAACTTCAACATTGGTGTTTCATCCTATTAGTTAAATATACTAAAGACAAACTCTGAATGCTTAAGAAAACCTATATCTATTTTTTCCTCTATTTTTTAGGAAGTAATGACTTAAATATAAGTCAAGTCTAATAACTTGTGAGTGTATGAAACAAATATTTACTCTGGGCCTTCCACAATAACAGAAAGTCCCTGTCACAATTGTAGGTTTATAATTATTCTCCAAGTGCAGACTAACAGGGATCTCATCGAGCACGACTTCAGTGTTAAATTATTCTGTATTTTCTCCTGGGATTACCATCAATTTCTCTCTTGACATCGGTGCTCTCTAGTGGTCAACAGAGGACACTCCACAGCTGCAGCACAAGTTCATTTAACCTTTTTATCCCACACTGATTAAATATTTATAGAAGTCTGATAAAAGAGTAGGGGGATTTAAATATCTGTACTATAAGATTTGCCAGAGCAAAATGCACACTGCCCAACTTTTCAGCTTATGTACAACTTATTACATTCAAGCCTGTAATTGAGCTCAAAAGATAGTTACTGACCATGGAAACATTAGACAAATGTTTCTCCTCACGTTTTTAACAGCATACCTGTTATCCCTGTCAATTTGGCTTTATTTAATATTTTTTTAATACTTTAATACTTTTTTTAGTGATTCAACCATGTTTATTTACTCTAGTGATCTAAAAGGCCATGCACAAACATAAACCTACACAGCTGATTTGATTTCACTTGACAGGCTGATCTGACCTCTTTTCAGGGTTGGGTTGATTGAAAGCAGTAGTCGCTGACATTACGAGCATTATAGTGTCACATCTCTTCCGACTGCCCTTTAACTAAGATGATGGCTAGCAAAAATTGCACTTAAAGGTTGCACTTATATGTGGCCCTTTGTAGTTTAGCTTATTTGAAGCTAATGTAGTTGTTCTTGATTTTTGCTGTTCGAAGTTCATACATTCATGATCAATGTAATTTAATCTATTTTAATATAGATAGATAGATAGATAGATAGATAGATAGATAGATAGAGAGATTTATTTATTTGATTAGGACAATGCACATTAATCAACATTTCTGTAAATGCGCCAGTGTTAGCCAGTCGGCTAATTTTCAACTGTAGTCCTAGTTGCATGCATGTCTTTATATATATATATATATATAATTTTCTTTATTTAAAAACTGTATGACCCATGAACATATACATTAGTGTTAAAACAAATCAGTTTAATATAAACTCTGATAATAAAACATTAGTACTGTACACAGAGGAACTGTAAAGAAAACCTCTATCTGTGCTTTCTGTCAGCTTTCCTTTTCGGCCTCTGAACACAAACCTGTGATTAATGTCCTACTAAAATCCAACATAAACTACAACATGGCCTTGGTGTTCATTGTGTCCTGTGTCAAATTCTTTTTGTCTGAGCAGAGTTTGTGAACGTGATATAAGAGGACAAGGAGTTACATCTGATGGACCTTCAAATGTCCAGACAGATTGTTGAGCTCTTCAAGATATGATGGTGCTTGTCCATTTAGAGCTTTGTAGGTCAGGAGAAGAATTTTAAATTCAATCCTGAATTTTACAGGAAGCCAATGCAGAGAAGCTAATACAGGAGAAATATGATCTCTTTTCTTAGTTCTTGTCAGAACACACGCTGCAGCATTCTGGATCAGCTGGAGAGTCTTAAGGGACTTATTTGAGCAACCTGATAGTAAGGAATTACAATAGTCCAGCCTGGAAGTAACAAACGCATGGACTAGTTTTTCAGCATCATTTTGAGACAGGATGTGCCTAATTTTGGCAATGTTAAGAAGGTGAAAAAAAGCTGTTCTTGAGGTTTGTTTTAAGTGGGCGTTAAAGGATATATCCTGATCAAAAATAACTCCTAGATTTCTGACAGTAGTGCTGGAGGCCAGGGCAATACCATCCAGAGTAGCTATATCTTTAGATAATGAGCTTCGGAGGTGTTTAGGGCCCAGCACAATAACCTCGGTTTTGTCTGAGTTTAACACCAGAAAATTGTAGGTCATCCATGATTTTATATCGTTAATGCATGCTTGAAGTTTAGCTAACTGACTGGTTTCGTCTGGCTTGATTGATAAGTATAATTGGGTGTCATCCGAGTAACACTTAAAGTTAATTGAGTGTTTCCTAAAAATATTGCCAGGAGGAAGCCTATATAAGGTGAATAGAATTGGTCCAAGCACTGAGCCTTGTGGAACGCCATGGCTAACTTTAGCATGCCTGGAGGATTCATCGTTAACATTAACAAATTGAGATTGAGATAGATCAATTGTTTTTGTAGCACTGTCTACAAAGTTATCAGTTTGGGAGGGACTAAAGTTAACATAAGAGTCCTCTGTTATATTAAGGCATGGCAGTGAATTAAATGCTGTTGGAATATCTTCCTTAAATTTAGCTATAGCACTGTCAGATAGGCATCTAGTGTAGAAGCTTATATCTAATTTCGTATAATCGGGTAGTAAGATTTCGAAAGTTATTAAAGAATGTCTGATAATAAAGTATTCTGTGGAAATACTATTAAAACTTCAATTTCGATACCATATGCCAGCACAAGGTCAAGGGTGTGGTTAAAACAGTGAGTGGCCTTATGCACACTCTGACTGAAACTAATTGAATCTAGTAGTGAGTTGAAAGCAATACTAAGGCTATCGTTGTCAACGTCCACATGGATATTAAAATAACCTACAATAAGTACTTTGTCTGATTTCAGGACTACACATGATAAAAACTCAACTTCAGATAAAAATTCAGAATACGGACCTGGAGCTCGGTAAACAACAACAAATATAATTGGCTGTAATGTTTTCCATGTTGGATGTAGAAGATTAAGAACAAGGCTTTCACACGAGTTATAATTTAGTTGAATGAACAGGCTTGAATCAAAGATGGCTGCAACTCCCCCCTCCTCGATGAGAGCCTCGAGGAATTTGAGTATTAATATGACTGGGAGGAGTGGATTCATTTAGACTAACATATTCTTCATGGCCCATCCAGGTTTCGGTAAGACAGAATAGATCAATTTGATTATCTGATATCAAATTGTTTACTATTACTGCTTTAGAAGACAGAGATCTAATATTTAATAGTCCACATCTAATTTTCCCATTCTGTTCTATCAGTGGGAGTTTTAATTCCAATTAGGTTCTTAAGTATAGCCCCTCTTTTGTTTACCTTTGATTTAACTGATCTGAGTCGGGGGAAAGACACCGTGGTTATAGGACTATGAGTGGGTGACTGCTCCAACAGAAGCACAGAGAAGCGCGTAGCACTGCACTTCTGATTACTGATTTCAACCTTGGGTTGTCATGGTTAACAAAGCATTAGGGCTGTACACAGAAGTACTGTAAAGTAAATCTCTACCTGTGCTTACTGTCAGCTTTCCTTTTTGGTCTCTGAAGACAAACCTGTGATTAATGTCCTACTAAAATCAAAAAACTATAACATGGCGTTGGTGTTTTTTTTGTTCTGCGTCAGCTTCTTTTTGTCTGAGCAGTTTGTAAATGTGGTTTAATGAGGACAAGGAGTCAAAAACTGATCTGGAAGTCAATCAGTGGATTTATACCAGGTGCTCCATCATGCAATCACACACACACACACACACACACACACACACACACACACACACACACACACACACACACACACACACACACACACACACACACACACACACACACACACACACACACACACACACACACACACACACACACACACACACGTGATTTCAGTTATTCTGGCTGATTATACCTGTGCTCAGGTTGAAGATGGGGGCCAGAGCTTTGATGGGAATTTTTAGATCACAAAAATTCATCTCCCTATATGAATGATAAATATGTAATATGTCCAGCCCTTACAGGTGCAACAAACTAACAGAAGAATCAGGAAGATGTCAATCAATCAGTCTAAACCTTGTACAGTCTATGATGTAAACACACTCACACGGTCCTGGGAAGAGGTCCAATCAGCCAGATTAAATCAAAACACCTGTGTGGGTTTGAAATGTCTCATCAAGTGGTTTTCTGAATTAAAATCCACGTCAGCAAGGCCACTAGAGAGCCTTGGCAATAACAAACAAGTAAAAAAATCTGTCCTTTTTCTTCACATGCTGCTTTCATGTAGCTCACAATTTTCCCCTAAAGACATACACTGACAATGTTACACCTTTAAAATGGATTGTATTGCACCCTGTATTAACCTTCAACAATGACGTTTCATCCTATTATATAATATACTAAAGACAAACTCTGAATGCTCTATTTTTTAGGAAGTAATGACTTAAATATAAGTCAAGTCTAATAACTTGTGAGTGTATGAAACAAATATTTACTCTGGGCCTTCCACAATAACAGAAAGTCCCTGTCACAATTGTAGGTTTATAATTATTCTCCAACTGCAGACTAACAGGGATCTCATCGAGCACGACTTCAGTGTTAAATTATTATGAATTTTCTCCTGGGATTACCATCAATTTCTCTCTTGACACCGCTGCTCTCTAGTGGTCAACAGAGGACACTCCACAGCTGCAGCACAAGTTCATTTAACCTTTTTATCCCACACTGATTAAATATTTATAGAAGTCTGATAAAAGAGTAGGGGGATTCAAATAAGTGTACTATAAGATTTGCCAGAGCAAAATGCACACTGCCCAACTTTTCAGCTCATGTACAACTTATTACATTCAAGCCTGTAATTGAACTCAAAAGATAGTTCTGACCATGGAAACAGTAGACAAATGTTTCTCCTCACAGGAAAGCCAGGACGCTGAAACAGGAGTAGCTAAATGGAAATCAACCATCATTCATTTAATTATTTACACCTGTGCTTCTCCTATTCTTATTCATTTACACGTCTAGAGACAGGACATAACCCCTAGCAAAGATTTACCCACTGTCAACCTTCGGTCTAATTAGCCAGAGTAATTGACTGCAGCTGTGTGCACTGTCCTGTCAGCGCACCAGACCAACACGTTTCTTTAAAGGTGGAGTAGGTAAGACTTATAAAACTAACTTTGTCATATTTGCTGAAAGTGACCCTATGTTCCAGTAGAACTACATGAAGCAGGTAATTAACAAAAAAAATCCTGCTCCTCTGGCACCACCTACAGCCTGTAGCGCAATTTGCCAAAATCCACAGGTCCCTGTTCAGATGTACCAATCAGGGCCGGGGGGGGGGGTGTCTAACTGCATGTCAATCACTGCTCATGCACAAGCATTCATTCTCCATTGTGGGGAGAGGGGCTTAGGAGACCATTTGGGGCTTTAGCGGAAAGGGGGGAGGGACTGAGAAGTTGTCGATATTCAAATGTCTGGATCTTCACAATCCTACCTACAGCACCTTTAAGATTTGTTGATTGAAAGCAGCAGTCGCTGACATTACGAGCTTTATGGTGTCACTTTTCCTCCGACTGTACTTTAAAGATGATGCTACCAAAAAAAAAGTGTTACATGTTGCACATATGTGATACAGGTTACGCTTATTTGAAGCTAATGTACTTGTAATTGATCCTTGCTGTTCGGAGTTCATCTTGGTTGACTTATTGGAAGTTGCTTTGGATAAAAGTTTCAGTTAAATGAAATGTAATGTGAAGTTTCAGCTTACCGTTTAGCTGTCTGATCCACAACTTTAAGGAAATTTGTGTTTGGTAGATTATTTCTCTGTGGTAACAATGCTTTTTAGCAATAAATCTTATACCGTTGGAAAGCCTGTTTAGTTCCCTTTCAAATGGTGCCCCATTTGTAAGGAACATGCATTTGTGGGATGAGCAGCAGCGCTGAGTATGTGGGTTGCGCCCATGAAAAATTTGCCAAGTCTTCTCTGCCAATGCCAAACAGCTTATTCTGCCATTGACTCGTTTGGTGGATTAGATGATTGAAGTTTGAAGAAACAAGACATATTGGCAATTTAACAATTTATTCATTTCACAAACAGGAGCCTCAGTAGCGTGTGGAAGAACCATACACAGCTACAACAGCCTGGCACCTCCTCCTCATGCTGGTCACCAGCCTGGTCACAGACTGCTGTGGGATGGCATCCCATTCTTTAACCAGCAGTCCTGACCTCAACCCCATTGAACACTTGTGGGATCAGCTTGGGTGTGCTGTTCGTGCCAGAGTGACCAACACGACCACGTTGGCTGACTTGCGACAAATGCTGGTTGAAGAATGGGATGCCATCCCACAGCAGTGTGTGACCAGGCTGGTGACCAGCATGAGGAGGAGGTGCCAGGCTGTTGTAGCTGTGTATGGTTCTTCCACACGCTACTGAGGCTCCTGTTTGTGAAATGAATAAATTGTTCAACTGCCAATATGTCTTGTTTCTTCAAACTTCAATCATCTAATCCACCAAACGAGTCAATGGCAGAATAAGCCGTTTGGCATCGGCAGAGAAGATTTGGCAAATATTTCATGAGCGCAACCCACATACTCAGCGCTGCTGCTCATCCCACAAATGCATGTTCCTTACAAATGGGGCACCATTTCAAAGGGAACTAAACAGGCTTTCCAACAGTATAAGATTTATTGCCAAAAAGCATTGTTACCACAGAGAAATAATCTACCAAACACAAATTTCCTCACTTTTTGTGCCAAGTTTAGTTTGGTTCACTCTCATAGCATCGTTTTCTGCCACAGCTGAGAGAAATGTTTTTCAGAGAAAAGTTCCAATAACCCACTGTACACTACCTCCTCAGCACCAAACAGCAGACAGACACAACCGAGAGACTAGCTGGTCAACATAGTGGAGCACTAAGCAGCTTAAAAGGACAGAGATTTCTCTCCAGAGTAGACAGAGACCTAAATAGCTAAAATAAGTGAATGTTGGAAATGAAAACGTAACTGCTGGATGTGTAAATAAGCATGTTTGCATGTTTTTTTACATGTCGGTGTGTAGCTAATATTATATAATACTCTAACAGCGCTCCAACCTACTGTACATCCAATTCATGGCAGCTTTTCACTTGTTGGCTGGTAGTCCTTTCCTTAGGAAAAAATAAGTAAGGAGGGACCCATTGTGTTTAAACAAAGAAAACATCACAATACCGCCTATTGTTTCAAAGGTGATTTTTTTTGGGAAGTACAGAGCAGAAACAATACAGAAACAAGATGGAGACGAAATTAAAATATAAACTCAGAGGAAGGAAACACTTCCATCTTTAAAATCTTATAATGGAGACGTTTCCTTCTTTCATCTGAAGCCTGACAAACACACAGCAGATCAGGAAGCAGCTAATTTATTTCACTACTCTCTGGATACTTTGCACAGTTCCTGTTCACCCATTGACATTGAATACACATTCAGGCAGGGGGTGGGGTTAATTTCATTTGATCTGCCCCTCTGAGACCTGTGCCTTACATTACAAACTCACTGCTGATTGGCCATCCCACTTAAGAGTCTCCTCAACCAATCAGGGCCCAGATTACAATCACACTCATCAGATTCCAGCCCTAAACTGGGCCACAGAGATTAATAAAGGCAATGCACTGTTTTTTTAAACTAGGCTTTCATCTGAAATATTATATATTTAAAAAAAAGAACATTGACAATATTTAATTAATAAGCTATGCGATCAGGATGCCATTTAGGAGAAATTCATCGTACCAGCACCCTGGGAGAGGCTCTCCACTACATAAGCTGACATCGCTCGCTGAGCGTTGCATCCCCCCCCCCCTGCGCTCCTTACAGTAGTTCCCAAGTCACATGATCTATGCAAAATAAAGGGCTCTTGCATTACAATTTCTGATTGGGAAATTATTTTTCTAACAAAATATGAAATTCTATAGAAAAAAAAAATCTTCATTCAATAAAAGGTAGAGATATATATAAAAAAAAAAATAAAAAAAAAAATGTTGGCTCTCCGTTGTCTTTCAGTTTGGAGGCCAAATTCCAGCCAGAGGAAATTGCACTTAAGCAGCTGAATGGGTCTGTGAGGGCGCTGCCGCGCCATCAGCAGGGTGGGGGTTCACTTCTTGCGAGCGTGCTTGTATTTGTCCACGTAGGCCTTCACCAGGTTGGCCACCTTACTGGAGTTCACCTCGCCACTCTTGCTGTGACACACCTGAGGTAAAAACACAGCCTAGGTTAAAACAAAACAGTCATTTTAAATATTAGCTGCCGACTGGACGCGTTGAAGCAGTGAGCATGGGGCTGTAGTAAGAGGGACACTCTGAGGAGGTGCCTTTTGTTTAGCGTAATAACACAAGAGCAGAAGTGTAAGAACTACAGTGTTAATCTGCTCTAACATAAGATGAATTGTTAGCATGCCTGGCTAACTAGCGTGCTACTAGTCCATATCCTTCACGTTCCCCTTCTGGGATTGCTCCGGTGCTGCAGGAAATTCCGCCGGACGCATGCATTTTCCGTTTCCTTGGAATTTTAAATTTGGTGGATTTCTGAGGACTATGGTTAACTGCTCCTCAGATCTCTGCAGGGTAAATCCAGACAGCTAGCTAGACTATCTGTCCAATCTGAGTTTTCTCTTACAGGACTATTTTGCAGCGGCTCTGTGCGGAGTTTAGCACCACCCATGGCAATTGTGATTGGTTTAAAGAAATGCCATTAAACCAGAGGATGTTTTCCTCCCATCCCCGAACGCTATGTGGAGTAGCCAGACCCTCCTTCAGGGCACTTTGGAGGAGGGTCTGGCAAAGCGGGACTAGCTTACTACCAACCGTGGTAATGGAGTCATATGTTTAAGGCTATGGGGCACATCATTAGCTACATTATTTTGTGGGGTTACAGGCTAGATATTGCTTTTCCTAGCGGGCCAGGTTTGAGTCCGACCCGTGGCCCTTTGCTGCATGTCATCCCCCCCTCTCTCTCCCCTTTCCTGTTTTCAGCCATCCTATTGAATAAATGCCAAAAATGCCACACAAAAAAAAATCTGAGTAGAGTAGGGGCGGGTCATTCCCACGCCATCCTAGGAAACGCAAGCTTTGCAACCTGGATGCTATCAGTTTTTAGGGTAATGTTAGCAGCTCCGTCCTTTACACTCCAGCGTCACCAGTCCAACTTATTACCTGAGGTAGTGTTACATTTGCAAAACGCATCGGTTAGCCTCGTCTCTTGTAGAAGTGAAAAACCAACCAAGCATGTAAGCCAAGCAACCAAACGGGTGTATGTAAGAATGAAACTTAGTTTCCTGATCACACTAGTAATACTTGCACTAACATTCTACTCTGTCTGCAATACAAGAACAACGTTGCTTCTTTATTTCTACATCTTCTGCATGGATCATCAACTCGTGAGGAAAGCTTGACAGGGATAGCAACAGTAACTATTGGGGGCGGGGCTTAGCAAACATCTAGTGTCAGAAAAAGCATTTACCTTTTCTACCGCTTTGCGGACAATCTCCTTGTACTCGTCCTTTGTGATTTCCTTCTTTTGGTAATAGGGTTTGATGGCATTCTTCACTTCGTTTACAGCTTTCTCTTGGATCTGTTGTTTCTTAAGCAAAAAGAGGGTTTCAGATTGCTGGAAAGAAACTGACAGAAATAGACAGAGAAACATCCTAAAAAAGGTGGTCTGTGATGGAGCGACAGGCAGACCAGTGGCGGCAGGTTACCTTTTCTTTTTTGGAGCTGTCAGCTTGAGCCTTGTAATGCTGGCCGGGCTGAGTTGTAGAGGATGGTAGCACCTGGCTGGGCGCCGACTGGCCATGGGTCGCCACAGCAACACCAGCTTTGGTCGGGGTGGGAAGAAGGCCAGGTTTCCCATAACCCATCATTGTACTTGCCATCTAGGGGCAAAGCAGAGAATCAGAATAAAGACTACAGGAAGGCTGCAGAAAAACTGTACTCGTGTATTTAATTTTCTTATTTTCAAAACTTAAGCTATTTGTAATGCCAATGATATACAGAGTCTGGAACATAATCCCATCACATGCTCAGCACTAGTCCCGTCTAGGTCCTAATTAAGCGTACCTGTGTGGTGTAGCCATCAGGCTGAGCTGCTGCTGTCAGGCTTCCTTGATGCATGGGTGGAGGCGGTGGGGGAGGGGGCGGGAGGCCCTGCGCACCAACAGCCGGGACCTGAAGCAGTGGTACGGCGGGGTGGAGGTGCACAGGGACCTGAGGGGGCATGGCGTATGGCGCTGCAGGCTGCAGGCTGACCGGCAGGGCTCCCCGCGGGCCCTGCATGGGGTAGTGATGGTGAAGAACATTCAGCTGAGCAGGAATCACGTTCATCACAGGCACCGGAGCGTTGCCTGGGACCGCCTGGGGAGGAGGCTCGCTTTTAGGTGGATCTGGGAGAACCAGAAACACATAGTTAGGGTTAGCCTGTCACCCTGCATGAAAGCTAAAAACAGCCACATTTTGTAATCAATTTAAAGTACTGTATATTTATGTATAAAAGAGATATATCAATTCATAAATTGTGAAAATGTACACATAATACTTCACAGGAGGTGGCTCACACAATACATGGTAGAATCAAACTATTAGCCTTTTCTCAAAAATAGATATTGTGTGAAATGTAATGAACAGTGGTGCCTGAGGGGGAATTTCTAGTTTGTTTTGTGCCTGTTCACAGTCGAGGTTCTGGTGCCAGCTACAGCACTATAATTACCTTCCTCTGCTAGCCTCAAAGAAAACATTTATCCCAAACACCATGACTACTGCTTGTATTTTAGCGTTTTTGAAGTGATGGTAAAGGTAAAGAACTGTACAGAGAAGCCTGGTTTTCACAGTTGTGGGGCAAAACTGAAAAGATTTTTGACCTGATGCTGCTGCTGCTGCCCCAGGCTGCTCCTCCTCTTGTCGGCTCCAGCCTCCTGGTCCTCCTCTCTCCCTCTTGGAGTAATAATCCTGAACGTCCGCGGGAAGCGTCCTCCTGACAGCCCAGCTGGATGCCGATGACCAGCCTGACCGGTCGTAGTCTCCTGGGTCCGACTCTTTCCTCCGGCCACCGCCCCGGTTCTCGTTGAAGCGGCTGTACGCGTCATTCCCTGAAACGTTGCCTGTACCTGAGAAGTTGTTTCGGGGCTGCCAGCGGCTGTCGGCCGTTTCCTCCTGCTGGCTGAAAAAGCTACGGTTGCCACCGGCGCCGCCCCGCCCTGCACCCCGGCCGCGTTCAAACCCTCCGCGGCCCCCGCGGCCCCGTGACTCTCCTCTGTTCCCGCCACTGTTGCGGTCTTCCCAGCGTGAGCCGCCGCCGACCTCACGAGTCTTTTCGGTAACCCAGTCGGGATTTTCTGACCAGGCCTGGCGTTCAGGGGAACTTTCTGTGGGCCCACCGTTTTCAAAGCGCCCAGCGCCTCCGTGATGCCTCTGTCCCTCGCCACCAGACCCACTGCCCTGCCCAGACCTCCAGCCGCCCCGTCGCTCCTTCCTCTGGGGAGACTGCTCTCTGGAAGCTGGCCGATCGGGGCTGGGCCCTCGTCTGTAGGATCTCGTTCTGGATCGTGATCTAGACCGAGACTTGGACTTTGAGCGACTCTTGGATCGCCTTCTCCTCCTCTCGCGACTACGTTCCCTCTTAGAATGGTCTCTCTCGCCATCCCGTTCCCTGTCTCTTTCTCTGCTGCGGGCACGGGACGAGCGGCTTGAGGGCGGGCTGCCGTCACGTTCTCTGGACCGGGAGCGCCTGGATGGTTCTCTGGACCGTGAGCGTGAGCGCCTGGATGGCTCTCTGGACCGAGAGCGTGAGCGCCTGGATGGTTCTCGCTTGGACTCCCTCTTGGGTGACCACTTGGAGGTTGGGGAGTGGAAGCGAGAGCGCCGCTGCCTGCCATTCTTCCTCTCTTGGCTCCTCTCTCTTTCCGGTTGCTCCTTGTAGCTTTCGTCTTTGGCGACTCGGCCTACAGCCGCAGGAGGTTCTGCAGCGGCGGAGGCAGCACTCTCCTTCGGGAGTTCCAAAATGGGACTGCTGCCATGCTCGCTCGTGGGTGAACTGCAGTCCATGGGGATGACTTTGGTGTCATCCTTGGATGGACTGTCCTCCTTGGTTCCTTCCCCAGGGCTGTCCACTACGGGTGGCTCTTCTGATCCAGCAGGTTTTACGTCGGCGTCCTCTGAGGCTTTGGAGTCTGGGACGGCCGAATCGTCCTCCGACTCTTGTGGGGAATCCTCACATGATTCAGCCATCGCTTCCTTTGGCGATGCTTCATTGTTGGCTTCTTCGGACTCTGCACAAAGCTCCATGTCCTCATCCTGCTCGGGCTGCTCGTCACGTTGTGGAGACATCGCAGTGTGGTCCTGCAGAGCGTTCTCAGAGTCCGAGGGGGACGGTGAAGCCCTGTCCTCAGAGTCCTTTCCTCCGGAGGAGACAGGGCTTGCCGGCTCTTCTTCCTCCCTCTTGCTCTGGTCTCCGTCAGAGCATGAGCCGGGGCTGTAAGGAGCCGAGTCCGAGGGACAAGACATGACATCGTCCCCCTTACCTGGTTTCAGTTGGTGTTGGTTGAATTGTTCCTCAGTCCAGTCGCTGTCCTGTCCCACGTCGTTACTCGAGGGTTCGGCGCCTCCTCTCTCATCGGCAGAGTTGAACCCGTCCTGGTCTTCGTTGAGGCTCCATTCAGCATCAGACGGCTGCTGCTCTGAGGGTTTCAACTCTTGTTCCTGATCAGATTTGTCCCCTTCCTCCACCTTTGTCGTCATGTTGTCACATCCATCACCCTCTTCTTCCTCCTCTTCGCTTGCTGCCGGGCTGCTGACGACTTCGGGGGACTTTTTTCTCCTTGTTGTGGCTTTCCGTTTTCCGCTGGCCTTTCGGTTTGTTACCTGTTTCCCCTTCCTCTTGGCCGGCGCCTGTGAAGTCCTGCCCGGCTTGGCGGATCGGCCGGTGGACGAGTCGCCGTCCGATGAGCTGGACTGCGGCGGGGACGACGGGTCGGAGGCGGGAGCCTCTTCCTGGCTTTTACTGTTGCGTCCAGATCGCCTGGACGGTAGAGACTTGGCCTCTTTGGGGGGAGCTTTGGAGGTGGAAGCTCGGCCGCCTCTCTTCTCTCCACCTTTGGGACACGTGATGGCGCAGACAACGCCCTGAAACACTGGGAGAGAAAACGATATGAGCGAGGTCCAACAGTATTCATATAAAATCAGCTGCCAAACCTTTTAAAGTGCCCATATTATGCTCATTTCAGGTTCATAATTGTATTTAGAGGTTGTACCAGAATAGGTTTACATGGTTTAATTATCCAAAAACACCATATTTTTGTTGTACTGCACATTGCTGCAGCTCCTCTATTCACCCTGTGTTCAGGTCTCTATTTTAGCTACAGAGTGAGACATCCTATTTCTGAACCATCTTTGTTGGGATTTGCACATGCGCAGTAGCTAGGTAAGGCTCACAGTTGCTAGCTAGCTGTTTCTCTAACTGCAGTCAGTACAAGGCAGGATTAGCTGGGAGACTTCTTCTAAACGAGGGCGCACTTCCAACTTTGCGTGGAATACCTGCAGAACAGGGACATGTAAGTAGTTCTTTTGTAGATTATGGTGAACTAGTGTGTGTTGTAGCAGTGTTTTGCCATTCAGAACGTCTTGGCTTCTGACGTAGAAAGCCCTGCAGATTTTCAACAGCTCACCCAGAGACTGAAGGGAGAAGACATTCAGAAATCTGTATCTCACTCAAAACAGCATGGATGGTTTTTTTTCCAAGTTTGTATGCGTGTGGAAGCACCAGAGACACAAAATAACACCCCAAATCCCAGAAAAAAGTGATTTTTTTTCATAATATGGGCACTTTAAACTATACACCATTTAGGAATCTATCAAGTCATCTAGATCGCTTTATTTTTTGTTAATTTGTTTTGCTACTGCCATGTCATCATATATTAAAGCTCAACATGCTTTCAGAAAACAAAGTCTAAACTGAGTCTAAATAATATTCATATCCAAACAAGGAGACTGTTTACATTGGATTAACAACAAAAACAAAATCCGCAAAGAAAAGACTCACCGAAATGACCGGGGCCAAACAGTGAAGTGGAGGTAAAGGGAGATGGAGATGAGCTGTGGTTCCAACCACTGGGATGGAAATTCTGCCTGTAAAGCCAACAATAAACACAAAAACAAGATACCATCTGTTTAAACACAGTAAGGACATTGTCATGTATCTTCTCTCAGTGACTCAATTAGTGATACCACGTATGCTAGCTTTTGTTTTTAATCTGCATTACTAGATCTTCATCACTTTGAGGGTTTCCTTTAGGATTTTTTTCAGCAGTGGGGGGGAAAAGGGTTAAGCCGAAATTGTACTGTCCACGAGGGTCCACGTGGCGTAAATGTCGTCATCAGACGGTGTACGCCTAGGATCTGTGCGGACGTCCTCGTACCGCTAATTTGTTGTGACCGCCCGGCCACTCCACTACAGCAGCGATCTGCTGTGCATGTGTGGAAAGCGTCCTCAAAGCGAATAGTATAAACAGAACTACTATTCGGTCCGTTGTGTCCGCAGCTGTCTGTGTCCGTTTGGGAGTATAATCGAGCCTTTAGGGTTAACACAAAGTTTTCGATCCCAGACCGCCCAGACTCCCTGCTGGTAGGGCTGCACGATGCGATAACGTTGTTATATATCATGATGACGATATTACTTGCGATAAACGGATATTAAAATGTACTGTTCTGCCCTTCTGCTGCTTCCAGGATACAGCTAATAATTCGAAAATCACTTCCAACATTCTTTTATTGAACTGAACACAAAAGGCCGCATTAAAAATAAGAATGATAGTTACATTTTAATGTGTAGTTTTCTACCGATACTCTCTTTCAACTTACTAAAAAAAAAAATCCCTGAGTGAGATTTCTTAAAAGATATGTTTATGTTGAAATAAACATAGCTATAGAACCCTTTTTTCTACCATCAGCCAAGTGGCTGCTGAATGTTGAAATTTTACCAGGCACGCAGCACTGTTGTTTTTTGGGCTGGTGAAGGAGGCAAATCTACCAGCATTTGGCTGGCTAATTTTGTGCCCTGTATACAAGTTATTATGTGTCTTGTTGTACGTTGGACCTCTGTAGGACATTATGTGCAGCATCACACACACACACACACACACACACACACACACTCTCACTCTCACTCCTCGGTTGTTCACATAGGACCAGTTTTGATCATGTACAGAAACGGATCGTGCATCCCTACTCTGTGCCCCTTTATCAATGCAAGTGGCGAGTTGGGATTTCTCTACCTTGAGGTGCCGGTAGCAGGGATGGGAGCAGCGGGAGAAAGCCACGGACAGTCTTGCGCCTGGGGTTTGCACTGTTTGAACCCGGTGTCATATGGTATGTCCTCTGCCACCCACACAGGCTCTGCACTGCAGGACCATGAAAAGAATTTTAGAGTCATTTAGGAAGTACTTCCAAGTGTTAAGGCTGAACTACTGACACTTTTAGCTGTATCACTCTTAAACAAGATGCGTCAGAGTTACTCTAGTTAACTTAAAATTTCAATCTTTGACACTGATGGGAAGAAAAAAAATCTGATCCTAATCTGACCAAAAAAAATCTGAAAACCAGAAAGCCTAGCAACTAGTAAGTCAGGTAATCGCCCCATCAAGGCACCCAATTTCAGATTTTCTTTTTTGCTGTGCTAACCAGCGGACACACTAGCAGTGTTTGTTATCATTCATCGTAACATCATAACGCCTAACATAGAGGGACGCGTGACTTACATGTCCTGAGATGAAGTCGTTAATGAGACACAGGGAGACGGCGACCACGTACAGCACTCTGTTCCTCTCACCTGGAGAAAATACATCAAAACAGTGATGAGATTAAACATTCACGTTACACCAAACACTGAAACGAGAACACAGGGCGATGAAAAAGGAACTAATGAAAAACACCTTTTTTCGGCTCAGTGAGGAGGGGTCGTCATCGTTACCTGTAAAAGACATTTACAGACTGTTAGACCAGTTAGACAAAAGAGAGTTGGTCGTGCATGTTTCAGAAGGAAGAAGGGTGTTAACCTACATTTCCTCACAAGTCCTTTTGTTTTTGCGTCTGCCATCCTCTCCACCTTTTGCCGTCTCAGTCTTCTTGCAGGTTTACTTCTGAAAAAAGTAAACCTTGATTTCATAGTCAAGATATTCAACATAGTAGCACAGAATTTCATACTACAACATCACTTCTCCCTTATTTATGATTAAGTAGATCTCATTACGTATTTTCTCTAATCAATCAGTTACCTTGGATGTATGTTAGACTGCAACTTATCTGGAGTAGGTCAGGACCAAAAGGTAATCACCAAAGTAAATCAGAGAGTCCGCTTTTTGGCCAGAATATCAAAGTTTTTGGATGAAAAAACAAAGCTAATTCTGGCAGGAGCTTTAATTCAGCCTTATTTTGATTATGCGTGTGGCTCATGGTACAATGGTGTCACAGGGAACCTGAAACATTGGCTTCGGACGTCGTCTCAAAATAAATTAATAAGGCTTATTTTAGACCTTCCCATAAGAACTCATCTGGAATCTTCCCACTTTGAAAGGGTGGGATGGTTGAAAGTTGAGGATCGAGTGTCTCAGATGCAGCTGGGTATGGTATATAAAATTGTTTATGGAGATGTTCCCAAATATTTTTGAAATTATTTTTAATAGAGTAAATGAAGTTCACAGGTACTCCACTAGGGGCAGCTCAACAGCTTTTGTACCCGCCAGATTTAACACTAATCTGGGCAAACAGTCTTTTCTTTATGCTGGAACTACCCTTCGGAACCGGTTACCTGGTACACTCAAGACAGTAATGGCGTTTTTCCACTACATACCTGCTCGACTCACCTCTACTCGCCTTTTTTGGTTTTCCATTACGAACAAAAGTCCGTGTCAGTGGCGTTTTTTTTTTTTTTTTGCTGCCTCCAGCTTCATTTGAAACAAAATGTGTCTTTTGGCTGTGGCAACAACAACACACCTTCAACGTTCTGTGTGTGTGTGTGTGTGTGTGTGTGTGTGTGTGTGTGTGTGTGTGTCGCGTTACGTCACAGCAGTTTACTGCGGCGCCGCTATGATGACCAGCCAAGCTCGCCTCACGCATGAGGCGGTACTAAATCTGCAACGGAAAAAGGAGGACGGGGAACCGCGGCCGAGCCGAGCCAAGTAGAGCTGGTACTAGCAGTGGAAAAACGCCATAAGAAGCATATGCAGTTTTAAACGGGGTTTGAAAGTATGGCTTAGGTGCCAATCATAGTCATTATCATATCATAGTCTATTTTTATTGTTAATTTTTCTGTATAATATGGATGAATGTGTTTAATGTATGATGAATGAATGATGTGTGATCTGCTGCCACTTGTCCTCTCCCCCTGCCCTTATAGGGACCACAATGGAAATAAGTCTTTGGGCTTTATTGTGTCATCCCTGACTATTTATGTATTTTAATGTATGACACAGAGTACTGTTTCATATTTTTATATTTAAGTGGTCAAAAAAAAAGTGCTAATCCTTATGATCCGACGGAGAGAAAAAAAACTGGCTGACACTCACTTTAGACAGACTTTTTGTTCGGGGGTTCTACAGCAGCAACTCTCGGCTTCAGGTTGAGTCGCTCGTTTCCTCACAGGAACCTGTAAACAACAACGACAGAAGCACCTTTCATTTTAGTGCCAACATTTGCATTGTATTCCACCAAAATCACATCATTTGCCCCTAAACGGACATTTGCAGGTACGTCTTTAAACTGGTCAAAGTGCTAACCAGTCCGTCGGCAAATATTGTTCAAAATCTAATGTTTAGATTGGCTTCATGCAAAGATATACAAAGACAGAAGACAAACAGCATGCAGAAAGGTATATGCCTTGGCGAGGGTGCCTAAATGAGAAAAATGTTTCCCCTAAACAGAGAGCGATTTTCAGAATAATCCTGCAGTGCGGAACCTTTGTCTCCTCCCTCTGGCAGTGACAGTAATTACACAAACACTTTCCGTGCGTTCATCGACATCGGAAAAACGTTTTTCCGAGTGAAAACGTCATCATTCACATCCCTTCCTGTGGGAATCAGAGGTGGGAAACTCGGGCTAGATTTTGCTAACCGAGTTTCCCAGTTGGTGACGCGTTGTTGCCAACTGACGTTTGATGGAGGCGACTTTGGTTCACTGAACATATTTCAAATGACAATAAACTGTTTATTGTGGACAAATGCCTCTGCTGAGAAACATACACAGACATAACATGTTTCAAATTATTCATAAATAGGCCTATGTATAAAAAAACAACACATTATCCGTGTCCTTTCCTGTTCATTGTCCTGCAGATAACACAAACACCTGACGATGTGCTGTTTGTATGCTCGCATAACAAAACAGCAGCAAATTATTGTAGCCTCCATGTTTTCACACACCTGATGCTCTAGGCTACGCCCAACATTTGATGGCAGTCATGCAACAAGTTGTTATGCCAAACGCCAATATAACAGAAGAAGAAGAACACGCATCCCGACCATCCTAACCATGTGAACACTGGTAGTCGGAAAAACAACGTAATCACGGGGGCGGTCCCTGTTATTCCAAGGTGGAAAGGTGCAAAATAAGGGGCAGAGGGAAAGAAAGGGCCAAGTGGTAGGAGACGCGTCATTATGGAACCCACGCAACTTCGAGGCAAGGCCCGCCCTTCAATAGCATTCACACACTACTATTGGCCAGGTGTTCATGCTTAAGCAAGGAAACGTAACCCGATTTGTTCAGGTCCTATACCCTGACCAATCAGCTATCCTAACCTTAACCACTCCAGGTCAATGCCTAACCCCAACCAATCGAGCTGCTTCGTAGGGCGGGACTTGCCTAGAAATTACGTGGGATCCATAGTAACGCGTGGGACACAGCAGATGAAGTAATTATCAATGCCAGCAGCGGAAGCACGAGTCTCCCTTCCATGTCTGCTATTAGTCCCTTCCCTTCTTTCAGCAATCTCCAACGAGGAAAAGCTATACCAATGGTGATCTGTGTTTGCCCTTGCCGGTTTCCTTTTTTTTTTTTTTTTTTTAAATCTGGAGCATCCACTCCTTAAACTTTTCTTGGCAGTTCTTAGCATTTTCCACCATAGCTACCACCATACTTCTAGCTGCTGCTGCTCCGTCGCTATGGTCTCCCCGCCCCCTTAGCTGTGGCTGGTTGACGTATACGCATCACTTTCGGTGTGCCAGTGCGGGAAAGTCGCCACAGACACCACAACTCCGGTATACTGCGAAATATGACCGCTTTTCCTGGAGGCATTCAGCATTCTGTGTTTTGCGTTTAGCAAGGGCTAGAACGTACGTTCAGATATATGTAAAAGTTCCGCACTCCAGCTTTAAATGAACAACAAAGCTTCTTTGAGCGAGTGTCGGATTACAGTGTCGGATTATGAAAAGAACAGCAGCAAACGGCATCTTCTGAACAGCAAACGCAGCCATGCTATCCTCAGCAACGACGGAGAAAAACACAGGTAGGCCGCAGACTGACCTGCACACAGCTGAGATTCCCGTCCCATCTGTAAACATTAGTGAAAGGTCTTCTGTCCACCGGGCAGGAGGGGGCCATCTGCAACTTTAAAGTGAAGGAAACAGCTTAAAAGAGAAAACAATTAACACTGGTCAAAATGCTTTACAGGCTTTTCCACTCCAACATGAATGATATTCTGGGGAAAACACTAAATCCTGTTTTTGGCATGAAAATGTTACGATTTAAATTATCTTTTTCAGCGCAAGGCCAATATCAGTAATAACCTTAAAAAAAAAGGGAATTGGTCGAATCCTTAAACAAATACTTTCTAAATTTAGATGTAAGAATGAACATACCATTTCAAGTTTTTGTGTCAGTCTGACATTCAGTATTTCAAAAAAATTGTATGAGCCACCTACACTCCATTTTTTCACACCCATTTGGATTATGCTCTGAAGTTGGCCCCACACCAGTGCACTGCTGCTGATATCACTATTTCACAACTATATTTAATCACAAATTTCATAAAAGTCCACGTGTAGTGGCAATGAGCGTCACCTCTGCCCACGTGAGGAGACATCTGAGGCAGAAGACGTGGCAGCAGCTGTCGGGCATGGCGAGCTCGCCTCCAGCCAGGACGCCCAGGCAGATAGGACACCTCTCCGCCTCCTCGGCATCCGTCCCATCAGGTGGGCCCTGGCCGCCTAAACACACGCAGAAATACTTCAAACATTTATGATTCAGATCGGATGTTCTCTACTCAGTGTGACCAGGAAAAAGATGCACTAAGATAAAAGGTTTTTCAGTGTGGGGCTGCACCATATTTTGTTTCATCGTCTACATCGCAATGTGCGGTAGTCACGTCGCAGGACTACAACTTTTTTGCTGCTTGATAGAAGAGCAAACTTTCACCGTTCTCCTTTTACATGATTGTTACCGGCCGACCCTTCTCCTTTAAGACAGGTGGCCACGCGAGCAACGTCGGTGTGCGTGTGTGTATGACATAAAGTTAGTCCGACGGGTGTTCGTTATGGGAAGTGAGGCTCTCCCGTGTGTAGAAAAGTATGCTTTTCCATGGGTAGTGAACCTACAGCAGTCACTGTTTTATGTTCGCTGCGAAGACGAAATAAATCACCTGATTAACGCAACGTTATCGCGACGTCTCCCGGCCATTTTTCACCGCAGAGTTGCCAGAAAGCTGCTACCAGCCAGGCTTAAGCTAATATTGTTTTAACATAGCCTTAAGAATCAAGGGGCCTGTCCCAACTAACGTTCGGTTCGGAGCCACGAAGCTGGAAACATAATACTAATCTACAACAGAAGTCTGTGTCTGATAGAACACGTTTTACACTGATTCAAGTGTTCTTGGATACACTACAGTGTGTGTTGCTAGTGCGTGACATGCAGGCTCCGCATGCACAGCCAACCACCAATCACAATCAATGTTGATCAATTTATCAAAACAACTAAAGCAGGCCCCGCTAGACGACCACAACCTGAAATTTAGAGGAAGCAACATGCATGCATTATTAATATCATTGACTTTAGCCTGAATTGATAGTATTATATGAATACAATGGTGTCGCAATATATATCGCAGGGGGAAAAAATATCGCAATGTCAGTTTTTTTCTAATATCGTGCAGCCCTACGTGGATATACTACAACTAATGGGTCATACCGTTAATGGCACATATACTGTATATATCTAAACATTTGACCTAAAACATCATTGTGCTGTGTCAAGTCTCACCACTTCCAGCTCCAGTCATGTCACCCCTGGGCTGTCCTGATCACCACTACAACACAAAGTAGGAGAGAAAATGAAAGATGGAGGTGTGGTTGATGCAACGGAGAGGAGTACAGCTGATTATGTACACTGCGTTGTGCACTCAGTTTAGCCAACAGGGAAATTAAACTAAAATCTCCTGATAACAGCAGCAAGATGTGAAAGAATATACTGTATGTGACCAATTTGTTTGAGTGATTTTGAAACCTGGGAGATTGATGCGTTTACATTTCCAAGAGGGCTGGTGGTTGGCAATGTTTACATCATCTCCACTACTTACTATGGAGTTATAGAACAGTACATGCGTTGGGATATTCCATTTTAGGTGAGGTTCTCTCTCTAACTGACTGCATTGTACGTGGATGTTAAAAAATGGACCCCTGATAACATGCTTCCTGTGCCTATGCACAAGTTGCTGCTTGTGTTTTTTCCTGGAAGTGTCTGATGCCAGTGGAGATTGTTTAGAGTGAACACAACCTTTGAAAAAAGGTGCTGACGCACCAAGCAGACGGCAAAGAACCAGTGGCGACGAAGGCTGACTGGGGTGTGGCCTCTCGTCTCCTTGCGTCGCCTGTGTCTTGGCCAAAAAGTTGCACTTGAACACACCGCAGAGACTACAGTCAACGGCCAACTAGCACCTCCTTACTGTGCCTGTGTGAGGGGAAATAACTCTCCATGTCAGCGGGCGGCAGTAATCTATTCGTTTTTCAAAATTGGAAACGCATATATACACTCAGCAAAAAAAATAAATGTCCTCTCACTTTTGACTGCTTTTATATTTTAAGCAAACTTAACATATGTATATATTTGTATGAACATTGAAAGATGTAACAACTAAGACAAACTAAACATTTTCACAGACATGTGACTTACAGAAATGGAATAATGTGCCCCAGAACAAGGGGGGGGGGGGGGGGGGTAGTGTCAAAATCAAAAGTTGCACTCAGTATCTGATGTGGCCACCAGCTGCATTAAGTACTGCAGTGCATCTCCTCCTCATGGACTGAGATTTGCCAGTTCTTGCAGTTGCTGTTACCATCCTGTCCCGCAGGATCCTGTGCAGGTGTTGTTACACGTGGTCTGCCACCGTGAGGACAACAGCTGTCATTCCTGTCTCCCTGTAGCGCTGTCTTAGGAGTCTCACAGTGCGGACGTTGCAATTTATTTCAATAGGTCGTAGCGTTTTGACTTCTCGTGTAGTTTGGACAACTTTAAGTTACGCCCCTCTCTTCCAACGCGCAGATATCCCCTTCTCCAAACACCGTCACAGCCCTCTGCGTCTTGATACCGACGCACAAGGCCCTTACATGCACACATGGCCGGGCCGGCTTTTGAAACAGAGAAGCTTAGATGACACAGAGAGGGAATGTGACTTTATTTTCTGTTCAGGACGCCATTTCTCCACCATATCTTTACATAGCAAATAATTGTGTACTACATTAATGCCAGGTACAGCCCCTTTAAAGATTTTTTTTTTTTTTTTGTAGAATTGTGACCAAAACGTATAATTGAAACGTAATAAACTACTTAGTGGACAAACTATGTTGGCCTCATGGTGACAGTTTCTAAAATGAAACATGTTGCTGCTTGAGACTATGAATTAAAACTATTAATTCATTACACAGAAAACCCCTGACTTATAAATTGGATCAAATATCCAATGTATCAAATGTCAATATAAATGGATATAATGTAAATCATTGTTGGTTCCCCATTTGATAGTCTGACTCACTCACTCTTTGGCAACAGTGAAAAACAGTGGCCTAAAACCAATACAGACAGCTAGCTAGCTAGCTACGGACAAGATATGTGATCAGGTGTCTGTGATCAAGTCTTGAGTGCTACTTTCAGGTGTTTTTTTAGGCGTTAACGTCCAGAATCTAAACTTAAATTGTTATGTACCTTAGTAATGATGGTGAACAAACCTAGATCCAGCAGACCAGAATACTTCTCTAAGCTGGCTGACAGTGAGCAGGAAGCCTGAGATCTAAAGCTGAGAATGATATCTGATCCGGAACCAGTCTTGGGTTTCACCGATTTCATTATGACGATCTTAAAATGTGTCTAAAAGTGAAACCTGTGTAACGGGCCTAAGCCAGAGCATCGGTGATGTAGGGACAACCACAAGGTCTCATTTATAAAACACTTTAAATAAACCAAGTCAACACAGGCCGTTAGTTGCTAGCCTTGTGCCAAAACTGTCATTTTACCGGATAACTTGTAAGACTGAAAGCCTCAACCAAGAGTTAGCCTCACGTCAGATTACGTTAAATCCCTAAATAGAGTGATTGGTTTAACTAACTATCAGTTGAGTTGGCGAGCAGATACTTGAGGAAGCTTGCTGCTGTTTTGTGCCAGCACGGCCTGGCTCCTAGAGACACAAAATTAGCACCAACAAGATCAACCAGTGCCAACACGACGACGATGACAACATGATTGTTGTTGGTTAGCCAGACAGCTATTGCTAGCTAAAAACACAACTAGCAAAGGGCTAGCTGGCTGTTGTTAGCATGTCTGCAAACATGGCTAAATAGTTTCTAATATAAGCCACGGTGATTGTAATGAAGGTCATAAGTTAGCTAGCTAGCTAGCAGCAAGCGAATGTAGCTGAAAGCTATCTAGCTGCTCTGAACAACAGCACCTGCTTACGTCGCTTTTAGCTTGCTAGCAGTTAGCTCCAGTTAGCTAGCGGCAAGTGTCGTTACTCACCTTTAAGTGCTGCTGCAGCTGGTTTGCACCTAGTAAACTGGTTTTAGCGTCCAAACTGCTGCTATGAAATGCTGACAAATCGCACTATCCGGGAACTGTTTTGGGCTAAAAAACGGAGCGTAGCTTTCAGAAAGTCTCAGCCACATGTCTCGCGGTCTGGCTGAGAGTTGGTGCAGCTGTCTCCCCCTACCGGAACCGCCGAGCATTACAAATCACAGTGGATTTATTCCTCTGGTGGTATTACAGTGCAAAGAAATAACGTTACAGTAACAGGTGGTAGATGCCAAAACTGTATTCAACTTCCAACTTCCATGTGGACATTACTTGACTTAGGGTTATATATGAATTAATATATGAATCATGTAACTATATTTTATAAAAAACAAATAAAGTCAACATGTGTTTTATACTTTTAGATAACCCCAGATAGAATTTAGCACACCTGACAAATCAAGTCTTAAATGTTTAATATCTATAAGGGTTTAAGTAAACATAGATACAGCACTGAGCATTGGTGAGTGCACTGTAGGGATAGTCCAAAACATTTTGACTTGTCACAGTAGGAAAAGGCTGAATTCCAGTTAGCTTCTTTTGATATCATGGTCCTGGTTTTGTCCATGCTGGCTCACTGTCACTCTCACTAGGACACTTAAAAAGAACAGAGCCATCATTAGTGTCATTAGTAACACCTGTGCTTTTCCTACTTTGACAAGTCAAAATGTCTGCTGTGTAAAAGGCCTATTAGGAGTTGTTTTAATGACATATTTCTGATTTGAAAACATGCAATATGTCAGTGAGTGTGTCCACTGCATTCCAGTGGTCACATTGAGAAACTACATCAAGATAAGACACCTCAAGTCAGACATGGTAACATATTTGGAAAAAAAACATTCATTTTATTTTGAAAGTTTTGAAGTATAAGTATGGCATTGTGTCTGCAGTGGCTGTTGGAACTGACAGCTGACATGAGTGTATTTAGAAACATGAGTGTTCACTGCCATCCAGTGGTCACAAAGTACTGAAACACTACATAGCTACATGTATGGCTAACACACAGTGTTAAATGTAACTATTGTATAGTGTGATTATTAAAAACAACAAAGCAATATCAATATTGGTAAGTACCGTACAGCGAAACAGAATCAAGTCAGGACGTGTCGTGTCAGACATAACCTAACACTTCTCGTAAATATTTAAAAAATACAAATACAAGCCATTGCGTGGGATTGAAACTGGTTGGGAGAAGTTACGCTAAGTAAAAGGTTACTTTCTTTTACTTACCTTATAAAAAAAGGTCATCACACTACAATTGAAGCTACTCCTTAAAATGCTTTGTGGCTCCCCACATCAAAATTGTGATAGTTTAACTGTAGCTAGTGCTGCAGAAGCACAGGTGAAAATAATAAAAGTTAATGATGGCTGAATTCCATTTAGCTGCTTCAGTTCAGTGTCAGGGTCCTGGTATTGTTCATGCTGGCTCACTGTGACACTGTCATGACTTATGCTGCGTTCCAGACACAATTTTTAGCCCGTAAGTTACGACTTCAAGTCACGACTCACGACTTGGTAGCGTTCCAGGTAAAGTCACGACAAACCCTTCTAGCTAGAGTTAGCTAGCGGCTACCTACCGTTGGCGTTAGCTCGCGCTAGCTGATACTAGCGATTTCTAGTCGGCAACATATTTTGGGCTTAATTTAATAAACATAACCTGTAGTAGTACACAATCGTATGTGTATTGTTTTGATTACAATGTGTGGAATTACTTTACGTTGCCTATTTATTTCTATTTCTCACAGTTAATCACCGGCGTCTGTACAGGATCAAAAGGGGTCGACATTGTTGTTTATGTGCGTGTGACGTCAAAAACTGTAACTGGGAGTACAACGATCTGGTACCAGTTCACGAGTAGTAAATTACGGGTTTGACTGCCGTACCAGGGCACTTTCACAAGTAGAAGGTTGTGAAAACACGAGTTACGGGTTTCCTGGAACGCAGCATTACTGGGACAATCAAACAGAACCAAGCAATCGTTAATGTTATTAGAAACACCTGTGCCTTCTCTCACACGGTGAGCCAAAATGTCAAAATGTGGAAAAAGGCAATTACAACAAGTCTGGATTTAATCAATTATATAAAAGCAAGGATTTTCAGCAGACACAGAATCCATGTCAGGGTTGTTTAAATGAGCAGGGATAGCTACCACGACTGAAAAGAGAGCACCAGGTATTTAACCCAAACCTCAGTGGCAATTACACAAGACTGTGCCTTTTGATTGAATGCAGAAACACCAAAGCAATGACCAGTGAGCAACAAAGATGGAAGTGAAACTAAACCAACAAAATTATCTCTTATCATGCTTTAAGCACTAACAAAATATGACGGTGTACAGTCTTTTGCTAAATACAGAAAGTTCTCTGTAATGTGAGATTAAACACAAGCATGTTTTGGGAACAGTGGAGCGCTCAGCAAAGTCATTAACAATTCAATTATGTTGAAAGGAAAAGAGCCAACAGAATATGTCCAGTGGTTAAGCAGAACAAAAGGTTGAGCTTGCCAGCAAATGGAGCTTGTTAGGTTAGCTATATCAGACAAGAGGGCTGTTTTTAAGTCCCAGCTACCAACCATGAAAACTGAGTGCTAAATATTCAAAAACATTGGCATCTGTTCAGATGTCTCTTATTAAGCCCACAACAGAGGTTGCCATGATGAATCCAGGAAACGACTCATGCTCAATTGGTGTTCTCTACACCAGTGGAAAATCAAATAACCATTCGTTTTTTGTTTTTCAATAACTGTTTATGAAATGAAAATCGAATGACCAAAAGATACACCGACCTTTTTTTCAACCGTTTATACATTTCCTTTCACTATTTCAAACGGTTATCCATTACTTTCAGCTATTTCAATTGTTTATCCATTTCTTTTGGCTATTTCAACCGTTAACATTTTCTTTTAGCTAGCTAACTATTTAAACCATTTATCCATTACTTTTAGCTGTTTTAATTGCTTATCAATTACTTTTAGCTAACTATTAACTGAGCTAACTGTTAACTTACGTTTGGCAATCTATTTTAACCATTTAACTTAGCTAACTATTTCAAATGTTTACCCAGTACTCTAAGCTAACTGTACAGACTTCTCTGCTCACTTGTTAATTTATAGCACTCTCAATCGCAACAGGTGTTACAGCTCACTCAATATGTAAATTTCTTTATCAAATTAGTTGAGCTACACCACAATCTTTCCAAATAACCCCTGGTGTGGGATACAAGTACCCCTGGTTGGTAAACACTGCTCTACATTGAGTGCTGCATGCACTTTGATAGACAGGAAAGTAGGAGAAATTGGGGAGGGGGGGGGGGGGGGAAAAAAAGAAGCAAGCGTAAAACCAAAGCAAAATGTTCAGTGTTTTATTTAAAAACTATAAACAGTCACCAAAGTAAATAAAGCCAATCTCTAACAGACTGTTAGGTCTATGTATAGTCACACATCCTACTGACACCGCAGAAATGAGGATGGTTGGGTCGCCCCGGTCAGATGCTAATACGACAGGCAATCATAAATGTTACACAACACACGGTAGAGAGGACAGTCTGAGGACGTGAGCCGGAATGTGGCATGGTATTAAGAATGAAAAAATAGTACAATAAAACTCCACACTATATTAAGATAGAAAAAAGTAGTGAAGAAAATATCATACCTGCACGTAAAGCAAAGAACACAGGAGAAAACCTGTATAAAAACTCCATGTATTTAAACCAATTTACAAATACAAAAAAATTTTGGTACGCGCACTGTGCCCGTACAATGACAAAACGCTTACAGTGGATATATGTTACTTGTGTGTGCGCGCGTGTTGAGGGGAGGGCGTGTGAGGGAACAGGGAAGGGAAGAGAATACCTTCAATATTTTTTTTTTTCTTCTACAAAATGACATGAGATATATTATTCCATACTCTTTCAGCCAGCAAAATGAGTTCTACAAGGTATTATAATACAAAAAATGTCACAGTTCCACAAAAAACTGTTTTTACCCCCTCCCTAAGCTTTACAGCATCAGTACCTTTGCAGAATTATTTACAGGTTTTTAAGTACATTCATCCACTGCTGAGTATAGAATCACATTAGATACAAGTGACCAGGGATCATAAAAAAAAAGCAACAAAACAGAAAAAACATACTACTTTATTCAATTCTACCAAAGTAATGCTTCTATTACTCCACAGAGCAAGTTCTCCAGTGGCTGCATCGGCATGAAAGGATCTTCTTTATATATATTCACAACATATTTACAAGATTCTTTTTCATTAATTGTAATGGTATTCATTTCAATAATAAATAAGTGAAAATATATTGACTCAAGTAAGAAAACCAAGCTACCAAGTTTCTTAAAAAAAAAAAAAAAATAAAAAAAAAAAAAAAGTATCTGCGCCAGTTGCCAGCTGAGTCCTCCTCCACCCGACCCTGTGGGACACCTACAATAGCCCGCACCCCCTCCCTGCCCTTCTGTACTCTTCAGTCGACCGCCACTCACTCCAACGCACACATCCGTTCACGGGACGAAGAGAGGAAAAATTAAAATAACAAAAAAACGTAAACAAAATGTGCTCTGTTTGGGGTTTTGTCGGTGGAGTCCCTCAGGGAAGCAGTCTTAAAGAGCTTCCCCTGGTGGGCAGCTGGTGGAAGACCCCGTGGCAGTTTTTTTTGAGTGTGTGTGTGTGTGGATGGGGGAGGGCGGGGGTTTGAACACACGTTGGCGAGGAAGGTGGTGAGGGATGAGAGGGGGTTGGAGGGTGCCAGGCGCGGCAGAAGGAGGGGTCTTCGGTCCGATTCCCACCCTCCGCTCCCCCTGCAGACCCGCAACGGCTCACCGGCGGCTTCCCCATCTCGTCTCAGGAGAAGGATGGGGGTAGGGGGGGTTGTAGAGCTTGTCCTTTTGGCGTTAAGCCTGGAGTGAGCGCGTCAGTTCATAAAGGCATTTGGCGAGCGTGGTGGAAACCTCCATGTTACTTAGCGCGAGCACAGACAGGTGTGTCTCATGCCTCTTTACCAACCTGGGCAAGGGAGAAAGAAACACAAAACTAAAGTTTAAGTTTTGTCCTGCATTTCACAAAGAAACAATAAATTACATCACAATTCATTTAGCCGACGCTTTTATCCAAAGCGTCTTCCAAGTAAGTGCATTTAACCATAAAGGTACAGACTCCGACAAACCGCAAGAATCACGTAGAAGTGTATTTTCTTCAAATAAGCCAAACTACAAAGTGCTACATGTCAGTGCAAGTGCAATTTGTCTGATTATTATTTTTTTTTTATAACCATCATCTTTGTAGCCAAGGTGCAATCGGAAGAGATGCGTTTTGGAATCGTGCCACCGTTTAGGAGCCAGGACAGCAAACAGTCGGGAATTAAATCTTTATCCAAACACCAGGATACTCGTAATTTTCATGACATCTTTCTGGTCACAAGGCAGAGGAACAAACGGCAGCAAAAACCAGAAAAGTTTCACTCAACACTCCCCAAAGGCAGAAGGACACTTACATGCGACCACAGTCAGAGTGCTTGGCGATGTTCTTTAACGTTAAGGCAGCAGTTAGTCGTATGTGTTTGGTCACTGGTCCCTCTTTCTCATCCTAGGAGAGGGAACAAACGAGAAACAAATTCAGAGATTCCACTTTGAGAGATGATAGAGGTTCAGAAGGAGAGGCAGTTGAAGAAAGGCACTTATTTGGACATGTGGATTAGAGCCCCTCGGGACCCGATGGGCCGGGTTCGGACAGATATTTAGAAATGATGTTCGGGTCGGGCTCGGTCACATCAGCGCGATAAGGCATTGAATATTTTAAATTAAACAGCTTATTAACGTGTACTTGTTGCCCTGTGTGCGCTGATGCGCTCATCTGTTGACATTTCCGAATGCCTTCCTACCGTTGCTTATTAAAAGCGGGCTTTCCACACAAACAAACGTACATGTGTCATTAGTATGAGGGAAAAAAAAAAAGAGATTTTAACTGTGTCGGGCTTGGACACAAATATCTTAATGCCTGTCAGGCTCGGGCCGGGCTCGGACAGAAAAATGTGGCCCGATCAGCACTCTAATGTGGACGGGTAAGACGACGGCGGAACATCCATTTATCCTAGTTGTGATAGTAACATGGTAACAAGATGAGTGTTCTTACACACAGTTGTCCCAAACATGGTATAACATTTACAAAGTGTTCTGTTCTAAACCTGCAGAAAGTTTATGTACAGTAGGCTTGGGCCGATTGGCGATCAGATCACATATCGACGATTGAAGGAATGATTGGCGATTGGGTTTTCCTACGCGTATATTAAAGCGATTTTAACTAACTTACTATGAGAACTAGTATCTATAATCTTTGCGCTACTGTTTATTTTCTAGTGGAGCGTCTAAGTCCACCCGCTGAGCCGCGTTAATTAGCACAAGTACATTTTAAATCCCAAACGTTAATTATTAAAAAAGGAGTTTGCCGTCCCTTTTCCATGCATCTGACGGGCCGTGCTTCTTTCGGACCGTATCCCAGCCTGCCTGGCTTCCTGGCTGCTGCCAGGGGACGGGAGCTAACGTTGCATTAGGTCCGCCCGCACCCATTAACGTTACAAGTTATACTAGCCACTCAATAGACCACCGTTTGGCTGGTGGATGGTGCTCATTTTTTATTATTTTTTTATCGGCAATCTCTTGTAACCACGATTGGATGATCGCCCACGCCTAGTGTACAGTCTAATGGAGTATTCAGCCTAACAAAGACCCAGACATGACCATGTTTCTTCATGTCAGTTTGTTCCACACAAACAAACTCCTAGAAAACCTCTCAGAAAAGTTCTTTCAAATTAAAGGCTGAAGACTTTTCTTTTTGATGCTGCGTTTTTGAAGTAGTTGTTCATGTCTTACTCTGCATTTTAACTTTTATTCTTGTATTTTATACCGGTCTCATTCTATTTTAGCTGGTGTGTGTGTGTGTTTCAAGGAAAATCGGGGAGGAATGAGGTAATTGCCGTGTTCTACTCACAGTGAAGTCCCTGAAGACCAGGTTTCGAGAGCCTCTGCGGAGGGCCATGAGAGCTGCGCTCGGATGATTCACGATTGCTTTGGGTGCTCGCGGTGTCTGAGAACTGCCTGCTGCTGGCGGAGTCCTTTAGAACACACCAAGCATACACACAATACATCAATGTCATCTGTCCACTCGTTCCCCCCCCCCCCCCCCCAGAAAATTGCAGTGCAATATTTCTGATTTGTTCCGTGCCAATTCGGCATAGTCCCTTACAAAGCAAGTTCCTTTTCCATCTACCATTTTAACTACATTTATTTCAATGTCCCATCTACCGGACAAGAATGAAATCAACCAGTCAATGCTTCAGAAAATGAAGTCCAAGCACAAACAAGAAAAAAAAAAAAAAGGTTTAGTTTCATGCATCAATCATTAAGATGAATAAAGAAAGGTGTATGTACTGGGAAGAAGTCTGATTGGGACTTTGCGCCTGCTGCTCCTCTAGTTTGAGTCCAGCCAGCAAAGCCTCTCGAGAACAGTGCTTATCCTGGAAAAGAAAGAGTGGAAACTATTTAGATCAATCTTGGACAGTTTTTCGTTTGTTATAAATCTTTATGTTGACGTGTTAATGGTACTATGAAAAGGTGCAATAACACAAACACAGAGAAGAGATGTCCCTGTCCCAGCCACAGAGGAAGTGCAGTGAGTCTTACCTGTAGATGCGTGATGAATGACAGTCTCTGCCGGGGGAAGGGTTCACATCCCTCCCATTGACAGTGGCCTCCATATACACCTTTCCCGCCGTGTTGCGTCGCTGCGTGGTAAAACACCCGAGACGGCGTTTCGAACCACCTAGAGAAGAAACGACAACCGGTCAGCTGAAGCTCAACAAAAAAGGCCTCAGCGAAGGAGAACCAGGGGCGTCCGGTGTCCGACACGTACCGTTTACAGGACTGCCAGAGACACTTGAAGTTCTGCCCTGCTTTCCTGCTCTGCTCTGGCGGTGCTGCGGGGGTTTGCTGTGCTGAGAGGTGGGGGCTGTGGTTACCCCCCGGAGCAGGCTGGGACACAGGGGGCGGGGTAAATGTAGGCTGCGGAAAGAGTCGGGGAACATAAATTAGAATAAAACAAAATGGAATGAAAAATTAGACACCATCGAGTAAAGACCCTCATTCTATTAGGGATGTAACCGTGCATTGTGAATTGGTTAAAAATCTATATAAATGTGTAAAGATTACAACCAATCACGATGCAATTTTTAAAAACAGCCTAGGGCGTGACCTTCTTTTGATTTCACTGGTTTGACTTCAGACGTTACTACATCCAGTCCTTCCAGAAAAATGAGTTTTTTTTGTGATTGTTGCGGGCAAAGATTCTTGATTATGCGGCACTTTTTCTTAAAAAATGCGATGGAATATGCGGGATATTTATGCAATTTTATGCGATGAAATTGCGGGAACTTGCAAAAACTGCAGTTTCATCATGGCTTTATCGCGGGGTTTGCAGCTTTTCGATGATGTTCACGTCGCGTAATTACGTCACTTTGTAAAAAAAAAATGCGGCCCCCGCATAAATATGCGGACTTTGGCTGATTATGCATTGAATTATGCGATCACATAATCACATTTTTCTGGAGGGACTGTACATCTTGGTTCATTTATTTGAAGAGCTTTTTTTCTTCTCTGTTTGGCTAAGGCTAATGTTAGTGATGCTAAGCCGATAGTTGTTGTCGTCTCCCCTCTTGTTAGCCTGGTCCTACCAGACAGTACGTAGGAGGGCGGAGCCAGGCTACCAGAGTGGCTCTGGGCAGATCCAATAGTTTTAAACTTCAACAGAGAGAGAAAAACACAATTTCAGTTGCACTTTTACTGTTTATATGAATAAAGGAATATTTTTCTGCCATTAGTCTGCAGCTCATTCTGTTAAAATACCGTGAGAAAATTGTATTGTGAACTTAAAAATCGTGAATCGTATCGAATTGGGAGTTGAGCGCATCATTACATCCCTACATTCCACATAAAAGATATTCACCGTTAGTGACAGATCAAGCTCTGAACGGGTTAACGCGCAAGTCCTGAGTCAAGACTTTTGCTGACAACAATAAAAAAGGACTTTTGAAAAGACAGAATAGAATATTCACCAGCTGCAATTTGTAATTTTCCCCAAACAAGAACTGTTGGCTGAGATGTAACCCAGGCCTGTCTACTGGCAGAAGTTGTTCTCTCAGCTGCTTTGCTATAGGAGGTGGGTATCGGTGAGAGCCACATGGTCTTAACTGGCCTCACCTTCTTAACCTCCAGACATTAAACACAAGTGATTTGTTGGTGTTTGAGTTTTTAAAAAATGTTTTCACTCAGAATTGTTTGCTCTTGGAATCGCGCTTCTTCACAGACAAATTTTTAAAATTAGATTTTAAAACTAATATCTCAGTGGAAGTTAATGCCCCCTGAAGAATCGCAGACATATCTTCACATGGCTCTCTCTCTTCAGTTTGTTTTTCACAAAAAGGTAACCATCTCCAGTGCAACACCACCAAGGTGACAAAAGTCTGTTATTGGACACACCGGTTATCAATCAGTCTGATGATTTACACACAGCCTGCATCATAACATTCATACAGTACAGACTAGTGTAGCATACACCAGACAAAAAACCTGTGGCAAAATATAATGAAAAACATGATTCTACTCAACCTGCAGACTCTGCAGTAAACACACACACATGGCAGTGTCTTAATCAGCCCACAAAAACACACACAGTCTGATTTCAGTCTGACACTAACATATTTCACATCTAGAACATAACGTACCACTTTAATTCCGTTACATAACAGTGTATTTCAGAATAGAATGCTGCAATCGTACTAAAAACACACCCTGTAATGTTTCTGACCAACAGTGGAAGTGCAGAACAATGTTTGTTATGAGTTGCCTGTGTTCTAACAGCTATAACAGAATATACAGCGAGCCGTAAGCATGGTGAGATGTGAGTCATACCTTTTAAAGTGTAATGTTTTACCCATAATGCTCACTTTAGTGTCTTTTTTGGCATCTCACAGACATGGCATAAAAATAATCTCAAGGATTGGCACACTAACAAAAAAGTAAGTGTCTAAGGCTACATTTGCATTGCTACCTTTTGGTTTAAAAACAAATATCTTTTGCTACGTATACACGGAGAAATTTGAAAACATGTCTGACCCCATTTTGGAATCTGCAAAATTATTCTCAGCAGCCTCTCTGCAGGTTTAACTTCATGTCGTTCCACCGGCAAAAACATCAGCAACTCATTATGACAGAGGGAGGCACTGAATGGAGGAAGCAAAGAGCCGTTTCTGCTCTGTCTCTGTCTGCTCTGGTGAAAGAAATCTGAGGTCATAGTATCTGGACTTAAGTTATAATGTGCCTTCCCCAAAAAATTGGGTGTCAAATAACTGCATCTCAACTCAAGACCACAGAACACCACCACAGACTACAGCTACGTTTTGTTTTAGAACTATGTGTAAAGTATCTAACATCGTAAAAGTTGAGTTGTTGAAACACTGATTAACAGTCAAAAGTGAACAGATAACAGCTGCCAACATTAGCCAGCATAAAATGTGGGTTTAAAAACAAACCGATGCATATGCTTTATACTCCATCCTGTCTGCTAGACTGTGAAGGGAACATCTAATGCGTTCTGGTGATTGTAAATAAATCCGTTTGTTGTCAATGAAAATACCAAATGATACCCTACACCAAATACGTAGGTGGTACATTAGACAAACACAGTAGGCACAGACAACATACGTGACTTGGTAATGCAAATACTCACCTTGGCGCGTCTGTGACAGACATGCAAGACGCATTTTGTAATAGACCTGACATTGAGTCACGCTACTAGAAGACACTGATAAAACGTGGCTTGCTGTAAGACTAGCTTTACAAAATGACTCACCGTTAAGCCAGCTGCCAGTGCGGGCGAGCAGTTCCTCTGCTGAGTGGCGTTCTCTATTGCTACTTTGGCTACTGTGCTTGGGTCTGTTCCTGCGGGCACCGCCACCATGGTGGCACTGCTGCCGGCGTTGTTGGGGTCACTGATGGTGATGATGCGCACTCCCACTTTATTGGGGATCCCCGAGGACGCAGCGCTGCGGTCCTCGCTATCGGCTGGTCTCTTGAGACCTCGAGCCTCGGGGGCCACTCCGTTCGCAGGAGGGGCGGCGGGACTCGGGGAGGTAACGGTAACAGCGGAGGGGAGGGTAGATTTGGGGAGCAGTTGCTGTCTTAGCACATGCGCGGCGTGGCCCGGCCCCAAAGGTCCATTGGTTAATTCCGAGGGAGGCCTGTTGCCGGCTGCCTGGGGTCCGTTAGCCAGGCGCTCAGCCTGCTGGGCTTTGGCAGTGTCCTGCTGGGGGGGAGGAGGACTAGGAAGAGGGGGGTCTGACCCGTGACTCTTCTCAGAGGGGCCCACCTCCCCGTTCCCCAAGTACTGTTTGGAAGCAATGTGATTTGGAATGTTTTTGTTTATGTTGCCACCACTGTCACCCCGATCAAAGTCACACACCCCGTTGACCAGAGTCTTTTTGGGGTCGGGGTTGCCCTCCAGAGGGGCGTTCGGGCTGGGGGAGAGGGCCTGCTTCCCATTAGCAGGGTGACCCTCTGTGGCCGGGCCGTTGAGCGCCCCCTGGCTGTTCCCTGAGTGGTATGGAGGTAGATTCGACTCCATGCACTTCCGACCGTTTAGCAGCTTGGCACCTGCCGCGACGTCGCCGTTGCTGGTTTTGCCGTTGGAGTCGCCTTCCGCCAAAGACGAGTTCTCCATTACCTCGATCTTTCGCTCGTGGATGTGCAGCCCCGTGGCGTCCTTGGCCTCCTCCTCCTTTTGACAAATGATCTTGTCTCCTCTGAGGGGAGCTGGCGGTGGAGTTGCTGGGGCGTGGTGGGCCACCGTTGCAGCAGAGAACGGAGGTGGGGGGACTCCAGTAGCCACGGCACCCTGGCTGACGGCGGCGACAGCAGCGGTAGAGGTGAAGCCAGTGTTGGGGACCACGGTGAACGTGACCTGTCCAGCCGCCGTGGGGCCCTGGATGATGGTAGCTGCCCCGGGGCTACTCGTGGAAATGAGCTGGCCTGGCAAGAGCTGGACCGTCTGGAGGGCTGGGGCTCCCGCAGCAGGAAGCTGACCAGGAACCAGCTGGACATTGAGCTGCTGAGGCTGAGGAGAGGGATTCTGGGTGCTGTAGCTCGTCTGGTAGATGACCTGTGGACCTGGGGCTATCGTGCTGTTGGGAGGGGGCACCTGTGGAGCGGGTAGGATGAGTTTCCCTCCCGGAGTAGAAGGCCCTCGCTTTGGAAGCAGTAGCTGTTTGATCAAGCTGGACTCGGTGGAGGTAGGCTGAGAGGGGGGATTTGGGGAAATAAATTGGAGCTGCGGCTGCTGTTGTTGATGCGGCTGCTGCTGATGGGGTTTCATGGACAGTGCGTGGCTGACAGTTTGGTTAGGCTGAGTGTTGGAGTGAGAAGCAGGGGGCGGCCAGGGGCTGGAAGCAGCTCCGGGCTGCCCTGCTATCTGGATAGTCTGGGCACCGGGAAGGGCGGAGGGGTTGGTGAGAACGATCTGGTGTATGGCAGGGGTGTAGGCTGGGCTCTGCTGGGGGTCGGGGCCAACTATTACGACACTCTGCGCCTGCTGTTGAGGCGGAGGCTGCTGGTTGGGAGTGGCTATCGTGGCTGCTGGTCCACCTGACTGGCTTGGCGCTGGTTTGGGGGCGATATTCTGAAATGTGACGCGTGAGCCCTGGGAATTGGGCACGCCGGCGATACTAAACGCCTGACCGGCCCCCACCTGGATGGAAGAAGACGGTGTCACTGTCCCAGCAACACACCGGGGCTCCACCTGGGCAGCGTCACCCTGAGGCCCCGACAGGACAGGGGTTTGAGGCAGGGCCGGGTGCTGGGTGATCGGAGGGCACACGCCTTGCACCCTGGCGGTGAGAATGTGGCCCTGCGGTACCTGCTGAAATAGCGTGACGGGCGTCCCCGTGGGGAGCATGGGGGAGTGTTGCTGAGCTGCAGGAGGGGCGCCGGGGTTCTGGGGGCTGTGGTTCTGGGCGGCCGGTGCCGACGTCGGAATCTGGACCACTGGACCAGGTCGGACCTGCTGCTGCTGCACCGCCGCCAGAGGATTCGGCGGTAACTGCGGAGACGCCTGCGGGGGCACCAGGTGTCGGGAAACAGTCGGGTGGCTTTGATGAGGAGGCTCCTGTGCAGTCAAGGCCATGGATGGGGCGGCGCCGGGGGTGCTGAGGCTGGGGCCCAGGGCCCTGACAAACTGGGCTCCAAGGCTGGGAGGCCCAAGAGGTAAGCCTGGTCAAAACATTAACACACAAACACAGAACTGTTCAGATCCAAGATGTTAGCGTCAGCTTAACATATTACTTAATTAGCTTTTCCTAGTTTACGAAGACTCTTTCAACCCTTACAATCATCACTCCCGAAGAAGAAGTGAATGGAAGAAAGTTGACATTTTAATTCTATTAGTTCTACCTGGAGGCAGGGCCTGGGGGTCTCCGGGGGCTGCTGGAGGCGTTGGAGCTGCTGCCGGATTCTGCTGCTGAGGCTGCTGGTAGTACAGCTGGATGGGCAGGGGGATCGACCTGCGCCTCAGCCCTACCAGGAGAATCTGAAGCTGACCGGTGGCCTTGGTCTCCTCTTGCCGCCGCATTGTGTGGTTGGGAAAGACAGTCCTGTGGTGGAAGGAGGAGACACAGGTTCATCACAAAGGGGAACGATTGCTGGTATCTATCTGGAGGATCATTATCACTATTAAAACTCAAAACAGCTAAGCTGTTAAACACAAATTCTGTGGAAGAGCTAGACAGCGAAATGAAAATTCAATGTACTGCCAATCCCTTGCTCATATGGACAATGATATACAGTATTTATCTACTTGCAGTACAACCTACACTGTGAAAGGAATCCTTCTCCAAATATATATATATATTTTTTTTAAATAGAAAGGAAGAAGGGGTTACTGCATGTTAGGGCTGAGCAATAAATGAATATTATATTGACACAAGTACTGCGTTTTCCTGGTTTTAAAGGCTACATTACAGTAAAGTGATGTCATTTTCTGAACTTACCAGACTGTTCTATTTGCCTTCACCCACTTAGTCATCTCTACATTACTGAGGATTATTGATCAAAAATCTATTTTTGTAAATATTTTGTGAAAGCACCAATAGTCAAACCTACAATGTCGTCACAATATCGACGTATTTGGTCAAAGATATTGTGATAGTTGATTTTCTCCATATCGCCCAGCTCTCCTGCATGTACATCACTTGCTCTGGTTTTCAGTTGAACGTCTGCAGACGTGAACTCAGAACCTCATTGACTAAAATAAAGTTTACACCTCTGTTTCATCCCAAAAAAAAAAAAAAAACTCAAAACAGCTATGCTTTATTAGAGCTGCTCTACAAAGGCAAAGGGCAGTAACTGCTGTGTAGCAAACGGAGAAAAGTCTCTCAGGCAGGGCAAAGACACCAGTGCTCTGCGCTGGGAGAACAGAGACGCTTCAGACGGGGACGGAAACGGGACTACTGACCGCAGACACTTGAGGAAGCCGGTGGAGTTCAAGATGTTGCTTCGTCCCATTTTACTGCAAGTGGCCAAGTACTCGGAGTAAATTTCTGATCGCGACACCGAGCCCTCTGGGTTTGTCTCAAAGTGTGCGTTTAGCCTGTTGGAGAAAAAAAATAAAACAAACAGAGTGGTTACTATGAGCGCAACAAAGCCGCAGACGTGTGTGTACGTGTGTGTGTGTGTGTGTGTGTGTGTGTGTGTGTGTTAAAAAAATGAGTGCAGTTTTCTACTAATATTGTCTTTCAACTGACACAAAAAGTCTGTCTTTCACGATATGTAGCAGCCTTTGGCAACGTGTTTATTGCACCACTTGATATTGCGATGATGATTTAAAAAAACAAAAAACAAAGATATTGTGCAGCCCTAGTACAGGAAAATCATACATTTGTTTTCTTACAAAAAGGCATCCATAACTGTTTTTTTTTTTATTCAGTTCAAATATCAGAATTCACACCTACAGATGAATTAATCTTACCACTGCAGTGTAAATTTCTCCCCATCAAGCTCAACGATACCAGGTGGCGGTGGAGTGGATTGAACTGGGACCCTCGTTACTGAAAAGGCAAAAAAGAAAAACATTTAAGGCTTAAAACGATAAAGGTTTCAGCGAAATTGATTAAACGCTGAAAGCTAGAGGTTGTCGGTGAATTGGTCCACTGATCCAATCCACTTCAGGGTTGTGGTGCTCTCCAGGCTGTCCACTAGATGTCAGCAAAGTAATATCTAATATCAGCCCACTGACTGCCAAGGAATGACACTTCCAAGGTTAGGTGGGTTTAGTTCCCACCAAAGGGTCACCTGTTCATTCACACACACACACACACACACACACACACACACACACACACACACACACTTGTGGTGCAGTGAGAAATGTGGAACGCTGCTTTTACATCTGCATTTGAATTCCTTTGTTTCTGCCAACCATGAAGCAGGTAAATAATTAAAAAAGGTACAGAGATTTAAAATTAATGGCGTTTTTTGGTTTTCCATTATGATAAAAAAGTCCCTGGTACCTGCCAACAGGTACTTTTTTTAGTATCACCTCCGTCGAGGTTCCAAGCGAGCTGAGGCGATACGAAAAGGTGACGTGAAAACCTGCAGACTGCTGATTGGTCGGAGACAATCGTCACTAATCACTGCGTCATCATTGCTAGCGACAGACGGGGGTGTCCTGAACAAAACCGCCATTTTTAAATAGTTTAGCCAGCGGTGTTTTTTTTTTTTTTTTTTTTACTGCCTCCAGCTTCTTTTGAAACTAAATGTGTCTTCTGGCTGTGGCAACAGCCACATGCCGAGAATCAAAAATAACACACCTTCGACGTTCTGTGTGTGCGTGTCGCGTGAGGTCACGGCAATTTCCTGCGGCGTCGCTATGACGACCAGCCACGCTCGCCTCACGCATGAGGCAGTACTAAATCTGCAATGGACAAAGGAGGACGGGGCACCGCGGTCAAGTCGAGCCGGTACCATGTAGTGGAAAAACGCCATAAATAGGTTTTATATCAATAGGTGTAAATAGTTTTTTTTTTTTTTTTTTTTACAATAACTATAAAGTCTGCATCTAATTTTCTTGGTGGTTTTAAAATGTCATCAATAACTGTTAAAAAATTAAACGTAAGCTTAACTTTAACCGTATCATCTAGATTTGCTACTTCAAACGTATTTGTAACAGTTACAACTCATTTCATCACAGACAAGAACGGCTTCAAATCTGGAATACTGCACGACTCCGGCCGTCCTTATTAATTAGCAAATAGGAAACGAAGAGCTTGGAAAATTGCCAACGTCCATGTGCTATTAGTTTTGCACCATAAATAAAACCAAAGCGACTTATTCCAAGTGACAGGGAAAAATGTGATTAATGATCAATCAGCAGGTATTTGGGCCAGGACTGGGTACAAAACAAACTGATTGTGAAGAACTTGTAGTGAAGGATGCAGCGCAGGGCTCCAATGGCTCTGCCAGAGGTGTATCAAAGTTTGGCTGTAGTGGAAGGTGCTTTGAGCGGTCGCTAAGATATGAGAAACGCTAAATTTATGCAGTTAATTTACTATCAAGTATTTTTTAGTTCAGATCTTTTAAAACCTCATCTGGCTCAGACATGCAGTTCATGACACACCTTCACAGATCAAACCACAGCAACCTCGACTCCGCCCTGCGGCCCTTTGCTGCATGTCATTCCCCCCGCTCTCTCCCCTTTCATGTCTTCAGCTGTCCAGTCAAATAAAGGCCTAAAAATGCCCAAAAGTAAGTTTAAAAAAATAATTAAAAAAAAGGCAGAACATTTTCTTATGAAGGGGTTTCACCCAACCAGTGGTGGAATGTAATTAAGTACCTTTACTCAACTACTGTACTTAAGTACAAATTTAAGGGAATTGTTCTTTTCATGCCACTTTCTAATTCTACTCCGCTACATTTCAGAGAGAAATATTGTACTTTTTACTGCACTACATTCATCTGACAGCTTTAGTTACTTGACAAATTAAGATTTTTGCACAGAAAACGCATATAAAATATGATGATGTTATATTATAAATTAATTTACCCAACAACAGGGTTTCCCCAAAAGTTTCTGTGATAACAGAATCATGGACGGAATTGCAAAATTGAGGGGGGGGGGCAACTTAGCCCATTAGTACATTTTCTGACAATGCTTACATACTTTTACTTAAGTAACATTTCCAATGCAGGACTTTAACTTGTAACCGTGTTTTTTTACAGTGTGGTATTAGTACTTTTGCTTAAGTAAAGGATCTAGACACACCGCTGCGCCCAGCTCCCATCAGCAGTGTGAGAGATGATGCGCGGCGAGCAGACACTCACCAGGTGCTGCTGCTCCCTGCGCGGCTGCAGGCACCTGCTCCACCAGCTGTGGCCGGACCTCGGCCGCCTGCTCGGCGTTGGCCTGATGCTCGATCAATCGCACCGCTGTCAGGGCGTCGGGTCCAAACGTATGGAGGTCCACCGATACTAACCGCACTAACAGGTCTGACCCAAGGAAGGGAGGGAGGGGAGAGAGAGAGAAAAAGAAGAAAACACACAGCACAGGTTCAGCACTGAAAAAACCAGCGGAACAAGGAGTCACATTCCCGCCATGGAGAGAACACAAACCAGATCCTTTAAGATTGTAAGAGTAGAAGGAAGGAAACACTGTCATTTGAGCCAGTTATTTATGAATGGAATGGAAGACTAGGGTGACAAAACTTGGCAGGCAAATTTCTTTTTTTAAACGCTACCAAGCCCATGTGATGCTAGATTTCAAGCCCTGGATTCACCTATTAAGTAGAACTAGTGCAGTGCCCGTTCAAAATGTGCCTGTTTGGACCGGCTGTTTGCTTGGCCTGTGGTACTGCTGCTTGGAGCTTTCTCTAGAACCACTGGACCTCAAAATGAGGTACGTTTCTACGTGGTACGTTTCAAACCAAACTAGAACACAGTGACAGTCGCGGGTGCATACCTATGCTATGGTCGACGGAGGCGATCTTGCTGCAGGGGATGTCTCCGAGCTGGGCCAGCAGGTACAGCACCTCCAGAGAGGCCATGAGGAGCATGAGGTCCGGCAGGGTGAGCAGCATTATTACCTCCCTGTACGAGTCCTGGTCCACGTACTCACAGATCAGCACGCCGTTGTCCTCCGCCTTGCTGAGGTTGCCCAGGATTTCCATGGCTGAAAATAAATGAAAAAAAAGGGACACACAAGAACACGCATTTCACTTACGATGCTTCATACAGAATATACTGACACTAAAGGATGATTTATGGTTCTGCGGAGGCGCTACACACAGCTTTCGCTGTAGCCTAAAGTTGGTACTTGTGCGTTGGTGTGTGCTTCGATCTCTTTAAGGGAATAGCAGGGCCGACATATGTGTGTGTGTGGAGTGTGTGGTAGAGCGAGTGAGAGAGTGACGGTGATTAGCTTCGGAGCGAGTAGCGACTCTAGAGTCATAGTGGGAGAAACAAAGTGTCTCCCCTGTGCTTTCTGACTACGGTTGCAAACCTGTGGCAGGAAAAGTTAACCTCTCCTTGATTTCATGTTGTTTATGGAGAAGGAGAACCAGGAAATGAGTTGGGGGGGGAAATGCAACGCTACCAAGCCACGGCCGAGCGGCGTGGGGTTACATTTCTGGAGAGGTGCACGCCAGGCTACGGCGTAAGGTCCGTATCTCCACATACGTATCCACGATTTAGCGCAGAAGCATAAGTCAGCTTTAAGAGGTTTAACATAATGGCCCACCAGAAAACTCACCTCTCATTTTGAGAAACCTGTCCCTGGACATCAAACATTTGGTGATGGTGTGAAAGATCAGATGAGTTGTCCGAAAGTCAACGGGATCCAGCTGGAGCTGCAAGAAGTCACACGAGATTAGTTCTATGATCCCACCATCCGGCACCGTCAGCTTGCAAGAACGGCAACATTTCTTATACATGTCAGAACCGCCCTCTCAGATCGCTTCCAATCCATCCTTGGAGAGGCAATCAATCTAGCAACCCAAACAGCTGACCTGCTGACGTGCTCTTCAGGCGAAAAAAGAAGAGGGAAATCTGGCCTTAGGGGAAATCTTCCAGTAAGATATATGACCAATGAGAGAACAGTTTGCTTTCGCGTGGCAAATGTTTACAACTTTGAGACCACTTTGGACCGATGTTGAATGTCGCCATGTGAACGGAAGCGAACCAAGGGACAAATGCAACCATTGTATCACTTCAGCCCCTAAATCAGAACAAAGCAGACAAGCTACATGTGTGAAAACGCCCTTAAAACACCTATGAGAATAAGGCGTGACTTAACTTACTAATAATAACTACACTGAGCCAAAGGCAAACCAAAAGCGTGACTTGTTACTATATTTCAAAACAGCAAGTTGGCCAAAAGCCAAACCACATTGCCACAACAGTCATTGCAGTGTTTCCCATACATTGGTTCTACTTGGGCACACCGCCTAGGTAGATTGAGACCTGCCCTATTAAAGTAGTATTACATTTTAGATAGATAGCCCTAGACTTATGTGATTTAACAGGAGTTAGGAGGAAACAGTGTTGAGATTAATAATAACAACATGGAACTTTCTGTATGGATCATCTAGTATTACAGGTATTTTATCTGCTGAACCGTTAACATTTGGCAAAAAAAAAAAAAAAAAAAGATTTAATTGACAAAGCACATCATGGCTACGCTTTCCTTTCATTTCTTTTAAATTCAATGAGCAATTTGTTGTATTTTGGCAGAATACTATGCAGCAGAAAGGCAGAACCGAGTACATTTTAACGTGTTTATTTATCGCAAGTAATATCATTATCGTGATATTTAACAACGTTGGGGCATATCGCATATTTTCCTCATATCGTGCAGCCCTAATAACTACCCTGAAATGGTGTCAGATGCTGCATAGTGTCGCGATATTTTCATCTGCATGTTTTAGTCTAATTTGTTTAATATGTAAATACTTATTTTTTTATTTTTTATTTCTAAAGTATGTTATGTGGTCATTGTTTCCACTTTCAGTTTGACTAGTTTACAACTGAACCCAGCCATCACGCGCCACCCATCACCACAAGTAAATTCTCAACCTGTGGGCAACGCGGCATCGCATCGTGACGTCAATGATTTGTGTACTGGTCACAACTTATAAGCAACCAAAAAGAGTGCTCTAGTAGTATTTATATGATTTACATTGACAGATAATACAAGGCTTTGCCGTATCATATAGAAATGTGTTAACTGCCCGAATCCCAACCATCCAATTAATGGCATCAAAGGCTTAACTGATTGTATCAGGGACCCCATACATACGGTGTCTAAAAATAGATGTGGGCTCATCTACATGCATCTCATACCAATTAATGTGATATTGAAATTGAAGCGAGCCCTTGCAATGTATTCTCAACGTTCACCATACAATCTACATTTAAGACTTTTATTCTACGTTGGACTATGTTTTTAGGTTAATGTGGTGTGTATATATAGGTCTGTAACAACTAGAAAATGTGATAATTCACCTCGGTCAAATGAATACGTAAAACTTATTCTGAAAAACAGAAAAACACACCATCTGGCAGAGCTCCTTTCTTAGGAAACTAACTACAATTACAGCTGATTGGGTTCTAAAACAGAGCACTGGTCCGTCCCTAATGATCCTTGCAGACGTGTTTGTTTTTGAGCAGGAACATTTGATTATTACTTCATCTGATTTTGGAAGAGGATAATGCAAGGTTGTTAGCTAACTAACCACTGTGCATGTTTAGAAAATCTGTGAAGACATCTGATCTGCACAAGCAGAAGCTAAGGGCAGATGCCCACAGTTAAATCCATTCTTTACACGTTTGCTGCTGCGTTTTTGGTTTTGGAAAGCCTGAAGAAAAAAAAGAAAAAAAAAAAAAAAAAAAAGACGCTCCAAACTCTTCAAATACCGAGCATCGCTTTTGCTACAGCCTGATGCACACCACTTCAACATGTGGATGGAATCCAAAGCTCGACAGACCTGCAGCGTTTAGTAACTGTTGCTATGTTATGATTGGACAATCGCGGTACGGAGGAGGGGTTTAACGAACGGTCAATGAAATCTGTCTAGACCACTGGATAGTGTGATAAACAAATGAATGAAACTCCTATCATACATGAACTGGACTGGCCCATCTCAAGCTCCAATTCAGACCGTTTTGGAGCAGAAATGTTGGCTAAAGACCAGAGTGTTTACTGTACAGTAACCTACATTTTGGAAACAAAGCTCCCTCATCAGCAGGCCCAAATGGAATCTGCAGATTCTTTTTGAAAATCTGTGGAATTTAGCGGACTGGTTTTCTGCTTGGGGTGGAGATGTGTACACATTAGAGTTCTATTTTAAATTTGTTTAAAATCTGTGAAACATTCTGCGTCCCCAGAGTCCGCGTGGCCCTGCTCATCTGGCACCTTTTTCCTACATTACTGAACTAACCCAAATTATCGATTAGATAATAATTATAATTATTTTTTTTTATTTTTTTTATTTTTTTTTAAAAAGCTGGCTCTTTTTAAAGCCATGCTTGCTATATTTGGTGCTAGGGCTGCACAATATATGTTTTTTTTCGACATCAACTGGCGCAACAAACATCGGGAAAGGCTGCGATGTATCACGAAAAACACTCAAGAGATTTTTTGTGTTAGTTGAAAGAAATTATCCGTAGAAAATTGCACTTTAAAGCGTTACGGTCATTCTTGTTTTAGTGGTGCCTTTTATATTCAATTTAATGTTCAATTTGTTCAATAAAATGGTGTTTGGAAATGATTTCCTTTCATTTGTTTTAAATTCAAGCAATTTGTTGTATTTAGCAGAATACTGAAAGCCGCAGAACGGCATTGCCATTTACAACAGCGTTACCGTCATGTCGGATATTTTCCTCATATCGTGCAGCCCTATTTGGCACAATGTTTTGGCATGGAGTTATTTTTGACGAGAGCCCCAAAACGGTAGCAACCCGACCAACCTCGGCAGCCACGTTGCCCAACGTGTCGAGTCCGAGCTGTCGGAGTGAGATGAGGTTACAGTGGGCACAGAGCAAAAGGAAGCGCAGGCACGTTCGGTTGGCCGCCAGCAGCTTGACGTTGGCCTCCTCGAAGGAGAGGTTCCGCAGGATAACGGCAATCTGCAGCACCCGCTGGGCCTCCATGTCGCTGATGCCCAGGTTCCGCGGTGGGTGGAAGAGGCTCTGCCAGCGGCCCTCGCACGACATACCATCTGCAACGACAACAGAGCGGGAACCAGCTTTTAGCCATTTTTGTTTATCATGCATGTATAGAGCTCAGCAGGAGTATACCCTTTCGTTGCTTTCTGTGGCTTCTAGCAGCGAGCGGGTTTACCTTGTGCCGGGCTGTTCTTGTCCCAGATCAGCTCCCTGACTTCCACGTCCTCCACTACCTCCTTCCAGAACTGCAGAAGAACGGCAGCTGTTAGCAGTGCATTTGACCAGATAATAATGATTCAAATCACAGCCAACTTCAGCAATAGCAAGTTAATTGCAACTGTTGTGGTAACGATCTACCAGACCATAACAGACCGGAACTAAAAATCAAATCTCCAGTTAAAAACATCAAAATCGATGCAGCAGAACCAGAGAAATTGTCTTCTTTATTCCGCGTATTCTTGTTCCTTGTCAAAACCTACATTACCCACGATGTAGCCTGGCTCACCTGGGATAAAACACTTCCCTCCCTTTTCGCTGTCTATTTTGCAAGGGCAGCGTTGCTGCATCCCGAGCATAGCACTGCCCAGGACGATTCTGATTTGGTTTAAAGAAACGCGTACAAAAAGCGAGAGTGGTTTTTTTTCTCCCCTATCGCAGAATAGACACGCGGTGTACACAGCCCTCACCCCAGCGCTGAGGAGACAGGTCTAGGCCTAGCAGTGGAAGACTACCCACAATGCAACTCAAGCGCCAACAGTCTGGTCCAAGATTCAGGTGTGCTACGCTAGTCGCGGCTAACGTAGCTCAAACAGAGATGAGGAGCGGGCTACAGAGGTCTGGTAAGCTCACTTCTTTCTAACTCCACATCTCCAGATTTCTTGAAAACTCCGCTCCGACCGTAGCTGACTCAAGTGACATCACTTGGGGACATTTATCAGACTTCACACAGCTCCCTCTGGAGCCACAAAAGGCTTTACACAACTTTTTTTTTTTTTTTTTCCCCACATATGCAGTAGTACTCCCAAACACCTGTAAACCGAATTCAATGTTCCCCTTTAATCTGGCACTAGCGCCACTACATGGTTAACAATTCGTTGGGAACTTGAACACATTTTTACCCACAATCATGAAAACCTGCACCATGCTGTCGAGACAATGTGAGTAGGAGACCAGCCTTCCCCCTAACACGGCTCAAAGCCACTGATTGAATTGAAATGTCATTGAGAAAGACACTGGACTTCTGTTGGCTTCCGACTGTGAACTCTGACCTGAAAATGCACTTGTGACTGGCGATAAATTAAACGCTACATTGCATCATGTCTGAGTCATGACTGAACTCGTACGCACGCCTCGCAAATTCAGAGAAAACTGCTCTTTAAAAGTTGCTCTGTTGGGAGTAACTGCTTGGTTTTCTGCCAATCATCATACAGCAAAGAGTGAAACAGATGCTCGGTGGCTTCTGTAAGCATATTTACTAGATCTATGTTATTTCTATATATAATTCAACAGACATTTGTAGTAATGTTTAGCCGACTACTTGCACAAGGCATAAAAAAAAGGTCACGCACGTAAATATCGTTTTCTACTTTACCCTGATAAAGTCCCGGGAGGTGTGTTCCTTCCAGTCCGTCCCGAATACCCCGGAGAAGCTGCCTAGCGCTGCGAAGGAACACAGAGGGAGGGTCAGAGTACAGCATCAGAGTTCAGTTCAGTGTTATTTGTCTCTATCCCCTGTTCTTCAATTCCCCCTCGATCAGTTATATTTAGGAGGCGCCAAGAACAGAGGACCTCTGATCCAAGAGCAAGAGAGAGGTTAGAAAGGAAGCAGCAAATTGGGAACGTATTTGCAGAGTCCTACTAATATATTGTAATACGTTACGTTATTAATGTATCCGGATTGTACCTCATATGATTCCATGTGACAAATACAACTGATTGAATGATAACACTGTTTTGTAGGGCTGCACAATTCAAATGAAAACTTGGGTTTTCCGAAATAATGTTTATAGGATTCTTTGTATTACAAGGGATTCGAGTGGGGATGTCCCGATCGGCTTTGTTAGCACCCGATCCCAATGCGATTTTTTTTAAAAATATTGAATATCCTCCAATACCGAGTCCCGATCCGATACTTGTATTTACCTAGATAATAAAGCTGCACAGTGTCTTTTGTTTACAAAAGAAAACAAAGTAACTAAAAGATGCCTTCAGCTTAATTCATTTATTTTAGTGCAGCTAGCATTTTTGTAAAACTCACATATAAAAATCTAATTCTACTTAGAATGGTGTAGAATTTTCTGAGGTAAATGATCGGAGTAAGGTGATGTGGGTGGCATCGATCTGATCGGGACATCCCTAGTTCTAGCTAATTCCCTTTGGACATCTTTAATGAAACTACCATTTTCAACAGATAGTCTACTTTAATTACATGTCGAGAATCGACTTTCCAAAGGTATGTGTATTACAAGGTTTGTCTAATGTGCTCCAATGTGTGCAACGGATGAAGTGAGAGACTACTTCTAAGTGAGGTGATGAGTGAGGTTTCGCAACGTACAGTCGTCGAAGACGCCGGCGTGCGCCAGCAGCAACGTGACCAGTTTGGGATCCTTGTCCAGCTGCATGGCGTGCTTGCTCTCGTTGGAGAGCAGTGTGCAAACGTTAACAGCAAAGTCCACTTCGTTGGGTAGCCCCGAAAGGAGAGACAGCACCAGTTTGTTGTAGTCACACGGCGGGACGAAATCCAAAGACAGTCCATAGCTTTGGCGGAGATAGTCTGAAAGAGAGAACGCAGCATATCTCAGGGTTACTTTACATATTCCATGATCAAATCTGGCATTTAAATGTCAGGGAGGTGAGAGAGAGACGTCGTTAACTTGTTCCTTACTACAGGTCTCTATATAAAAAGACACGCGCACACACACACACACACTTGCTGGACATGTGCATGGACAAAATTTTCCAAATCGAGGGGCACGGATTTCACCAAACTCCCGTCAGCCGTGTGAGCGATGATGTGTGACGAACAGACACTCACCAGAAAAATAGCATGTATTTGCCCCATGATGCAAACCTGGTGGAAAACAGTGAAAACTACAACTTTGAAGCCAGGGCTCTAGATTGAAAGCCTGATATAATAGAATGCATGATTTATGCTGTAATGACCGTGGGACCAACAAATGTGGTTTTAATGAGTTTAAATAGGGGCATTTTGTCCTTAAGGGTCCGAGAGTGTCTGTATTTTGACGAGGCTGTTTATTATAGACTGTATAATTGTAGGAGCTGAGCTTGAACTTCCAATAGTCTGGATCAACAACATTCCCAGGATGTGTGTTGCCGCTGTGTAACTGCGTTTCCTTCGGGACCTTCGGGGATCAACAACAACCTTCGAGCTAGCAATCTACACCCTGAAAATGCCAACTTTGAAAGAGATTCGGATCGTGCAACAAGGCAGGCCTGCGTGGTTCTTTTGGGGAATGATTGTAAAGATTTACAAAGAATATGTTTACTGCATTTACTCTCCAACTGGGACCGATTGGTGGGATTGCTGTGGACGAATTACCCACAGCGATACACTGGTAAGAGCAAATGGCGTCACTGTTTAACCATGTATAAATGTATCCAGCTAATTTAAATAGCTCACGTTACTGTGTTGTGTGAACAGGTAACTTCATTTAATATTGTATGTGGCATGTTCATTCGCGGGGTGCAAATGTCCCACCAACAAGTTCCTTCCAGAGACTATTTTGCAGAGCCACCGTCACTGCGTCCGTTTTTTTTTTCTCCTATTCCAGCATGTATCTGTGGTGTGGCCAGACCTTACTCCACAGCGCTGTGGAGATAGAGCTGGCAATGTGAGACTAAACTTCCACAAAAAAAATAATAATCTCAAACCCTTGCCAAAATGCATGCCAATGCATTAAAAAAGCCAAAAATGTCCTTAGTGATGCCAAGAGTTAAAAAACTGTTGTTGAACAGGCTCAATAACTGTCTGAAAACGTTGTATTTAAAGCCCCAAAAAGCATTATAATACTGCCTACCAAAGCAAAGGTAAACACAAATGACTTTAAAGCATACAGTAATGATGTTAAATATAAACCGCCGTCATGGCATTCGACCGTAACACACTTGCTTCTGGAGGAGATACGGAGGAGAAATGGAGCAAGACAAGACAAACACTCGCACACTGTAGAGGATTTTAAAAGGATTCATTGCATCATGTGAGTATTGCATTAGAGCTGCAGCGTAAATGCCTTTGGTTGCCCTACTCCCTCACTGCCATTGCCTCTGCACACCTTCAGCCAGCTGAACTCAGATTTATTTTTTTCCTTTAACTGAGTTTAAGCAAACCAAATGGGGCATTCAGCGGTTCAGTGAAAGCTGTCTTCAAATTAGTTTGATGAGCTGTGTCTCGTGTGACTGAGGAACATAAATGTTCGCCAACTTTTAAATCGCGATCGTCTTTGACTCAGTCAACCTCCATGATGGGCTTTTTTATTAATATTAAAAAGGTTTCTAATCTAAACAGCGGGTATCCCCGTGTGGGGAGTCATGACTCGACTGTTATTGAACAGCTCTAAATGACAGATGATCCAGTCTGTCAAAGGGCAATCATGTTGTCAACAAAGACCCAAGTGTCCACCCTTCCCTATGGGTTGATTTTCTGCCATCAATCATTTGTGTGCATAGGTGTCATTGTTCCATAAAGTGGATACTTCAATTTGGTGCAGGAGCTTTGTAGACAGCTGCCTCTGGAAACCAATCACAAAGCAGAGAGGAATCCTGCTGAGTGAATTTCATTTCCATGCTGAAAAGGTTTGTGCAGGCGAATGGGATTCAGCCGAGTTGCTATTATAGCAGCAACAGCTCCGTTCGGGGAAAAAAAAAAAAAAACCTGCCTGTGTCTGCTGTTGCCCCGACACCTGCGGCGAGCCGGCTCTGTACAGAGGTGCAGAGTGCTGATGTACAACATCGCATTTGACAGAGAGGGCTTTATGAGCAGAGTGGAGAACACGTTGTCGCAGGCCTACGACCAAAACATGATACGAAGCAGCGAAGACCAAAGCTCAGCGAGAGAGATTTACAGACTAACTGTCAAATAATTAAGCATCACTGAGCCTGCCAAGCCAACGTAGCATGATTTCAGCCTGGCTGTCCTACTACATTACAGTTGCATTTAAACACAGAGCCCGGAGTACAGACAGAGTTCAGTTATGAAAAGTCTGTAATAGAGCTAGACCAATCAGCCAGGCAGATATCTTAGCCAATATTAGCCTACTGCAGATGTATCAATCGCATCATTTTGGACCATTATTATTATTATTATCATCATTAGAGCTGTGTATTGGCAAGAATCTGGAGATACCATACGTATCACTATACATGGATCACGATTCAATATATTGCAATACATTTTGATACTGTGCGTAAGGCGATACATTAGGATTTTTTTGAAAGTATAATTTTAGAAAAACTTATATTTAAAAAAAAAGACATGTGTATAAAAGTCAAAGAAGTTTACTTTAGGTAAACGATTCAGTACGCGGAAAATCAAACTGTTTGGGATTGTGGTTCTTAGTGAGCAAGTTTATAGAGTTTATATGCTAAAGTAGGCCAAAGTTCAGACATAGCTACATTGTTAGCTTCTAGCAAAAAGTTTGGTTTGAACACAACATAAACGTGAACCACTGTCTTACATGAATATATATATTTTTTTAAAATCGATATTGCGTTTTTGAAAATCGATACAGTATTGCAAAATAAAATATCGCGATACTCAAGTCTATTGACTTTTTCTTACACCCCTAATTATCCCCTACACCCCTACAACGTTGAAAAAAGGTAGAGCAGAGGAATAAGTAAAACTCAAAAAGCTTAAAGACAAAACTTGCTAGAGAAGTCCACTTGGGACCAACTACAACCATTAGATCTGAGAAAGGTCATTAAGTTACATTCATTTGGCTTAGGTGGTGCCCAAAACGGCTTGGGTGCGGCGTTCAAGCCTTATAAAATGGTAGGGAACCCCTCTGCAATGTATGTGTCAGCTGTGGAGTACTGGAACAAGGAAATGTAGGACTGTCGAAGGAAACGTCAAACTAGGTTTCAGGTCATTCAGAAACCGCTTTTGGTCCCTACAAACACCGGAGGGAAATATCTTTTAGGGCTGTGCTCGATTAAAGAAATTCTTAGTCGACTAACACTCATTCAATTGTATCGACTAATCGATTAGTTGATTTAATCGAAAGATCTGTAAATCTGAGTTTCTCTGCAAAGAGTCATGCAAAAGCACCACTTTAATTCTTGTGTTTACAAGAGATGTGCTCGTACGTTTCTTGGAAATAAGTCATTCAGCATGAAAAAAGCATAAAACATGACTAATCGACTAAAGAAATCTTAGTTGACTAAGACCAAAACGACCGATTAGTCGACTAATCGACTAAGACGGAGCAGCCCTAATATCTTTAGCTGCTATACACGCCGATTAGAACCACGATGATTAGCGGATCAATCCATTAGTTGATAAACAACTACTCTGACAATTCATTATTAATTTGTCATTTGTAAAGCAAAATTCCCCAACATCCCCCGTTTCCAGCGTCCCATGCGGGAGGATTTCATACTTTTCTTAGTCATGTATAATGTTCACCTAAATCTCTTTGGGCTTAAGACTATTAAATAAAACTAGCCAATATCACTGGGCATCTCTGAGTATCTGACACTTTCTACTACTTTTAATAATTTAGTCAGTCATGTGATCCATTGACAACATAAAAAAAATATTGATATAGCCACATTACATTTTTTTTTTATTAAACTCAAATTCCTGAAGTAATGGTTTCAGCCCAAGTATGACAATGTGTGTGTTCAACTGGGCTTGTCAGCACACATTCAAATCACAAGAGGAAAAAAAGGTCCACTCCAGCAACCCCTACAAGCAAAGCATTACAGTGAAGCATCATCGCTCAAAACCAGCCTCAAACCTACAATCGACCTACAACAATCGAAAGGAGTTGCACCGTCAACTGCGGGGGGGGGGGGGGACCCACTGTGTTCTTCGATGTCTGACTCATCCGTGCAGTGAATGAAAAAAAAAAAAAAAAAAAAAAAAATGTACAAGCCACAACAAAGTTCACCACTGTTTGTGTGCCTTTTCTCACCCAGGTCATGTTGTGGAGTCTCTTAGCTCAGCAGGCAGAGAGCTGATTGTTAGGGGAAAGAGCGTGAGACTTAAGGGCTCATTCAGACCAAATGAAGTGATCTGGCGATCCATGGCAGGGTCGTGCAGAGATCAGGGTCACTTCAATTGTGTGTTGTGCTATTTAGCCCCCCAATTTAGCCCAAGTAGACTTTATATTTCACAATTAACATTTTCTGTCAGATCGTTCATAGAGCGACATTTTCAGACCGCACCAAAAGCAGCTTCATTTCACAGAGGAAAGAAAAGAGATGGTGCTGGAGCTTGTTGCAGGACCACCGGCCCGCAGCGGGCCGCTCGGTCCCTTCGCTTTCCCTCCACAGTGAGACTTCATTGCCGAGAACAGATGACAGCCTGGCGAGATGGACAATCTGGCTAGCCAATCTCCCGGCGTCCACTGTCATCCCGTCTGGGAGTGAAGCAGAGGAACCTTAGGCTCTGTGCTGCCGCTGGTTGATTCGGGCAAACGACGTTTTGTTGTATGCATCATAGCAGCAACAGTTTTGTTTATCCGTTTTCCCTTTTTTGTATGAAAAGATTACTGCCGCCTGCTGGCATGGAAAGTTATTTCCTATCACAAATGCACAGAACGCATGTGGTAGTTGGCCGCGGCCTGTAGTCTTTGTGGTGTGTTCAAGTGGAACTTTTCTTATTCAAGATTCAGGCAACGCGAGGACGCCACAGTCAGCCTTTGTCGCCACTAGTTCTTTCCCGCCTGCCTAAATGTGCCAAGGCCTTAAAAGGCTGGAGGCTCTAAACTGAGGTGGAGGAAAAAAAACAACAACTGCTGCCCCCTCCATTCCCTTTATCATGAACTGCTGTCAGGACAGTCAAGTACCTCAGGGAGCAGTCCCGCGGTCAACACTACAACACTGAGGCTAATGGACAGCTCCCTTTCACCGTGGGTGCGAGCCATGGATGTATTAAGAGAACTGGATACAGTGTTCGGCGGGAAGCCCCGTACATTCCAATGAGAGTGCTCAAAAGCGCATAAAGCAAACATGGAGCTCGGCTCTTCCGCATTGTTGGCCCATAACGCTGGTTGGCTCACGATGGGCATGCGCACTAGCAACAATTTGTTTGTGTTGTCGTAGCAACCGGTAGCAACATGTTCGTTCATGAGCTCCTCTCTCGTGTCTCTTACAAGTGGCGAACTCATGAACTCGCCGTTTTCATTGTCTAAAATATTCACTAACGTTAAACACTGTGTTTTCGTTGTTCCCGATCGTTTACATGCTTAGCTAAATAAACGATAGATGTATTTAGCTAGACAACCAAGGAGATTTAATAATTAGGTTGTGCTACTAGCTAGCTAGCTAGCTACTAACTAGCGCTAGCTAGCTGTTAGCCTGCAGTTTCGTGAACAGAGCTCATCCATGGCTTCATCCCTCATCTACGTTACAAGCTTTACAGCATACGGCCCTCGGATGTATCATAAGAGAGAACCAAGGCGATGTAATCACTATGTCTGTAGTAACGTTATGTAGGCATATAACTAGCTATGTAGCTATAGATCTTAATACAGCCATGCTAGCTACCCCTGATGTTAGCAACTAGCTAGCTAGCCGATAGCCCGCCAGTTTTGGAAACGCTAATGACGTTACATCCACGTAGCTAACAGGCTTTACAGCATAGCTACATACATCCCTCAGATGTATCACAACTTCATAAGATAATACCATGGACGTATTCATAGAACACATGGTGAATTACAACCATTAGCTAGCTAGCTATATCCATTATTACAGCTAGCTACATGAGCTCAGGAGAACAGTCATGTGAGCGGGCGGGCGCAGTCCATTATGCGCGTTCATCATGCCAAATTTAATAATTCTGCATTCCCTTCTAGTGAATGTTAAAAATGTTAAAAACGTGACGTTTTAAACAAGGTCCCTTTCAGTGTTCGGGCTGGTAAGTTGATATACCCAGAAACAAATTATCCGCTGAAATATAGACGTTTCTTTCGCCATGCAAAGTCTATGTGAAAAGTCTTTCTGGGCCATGGGGTGCAGTACCACCGTTATCCGCTAAGCCCATGGTGGCTTTTAGACTTGGCGCTCTTCCTGGGGGCTTGGTGCAGGCGGGGTTGGACAATACACACAAGACCTTGGCAGGCTGCACAAAAACATTTGGTTTGAAATAAAATGTGGTTACTCAAAGGCTGTTCTTTCATCATGAAAGCAGCAGCATGCTTGGTTTAAAAAATTGATTAGCGGGCAGCAGTCAATGCTTAGGTGCGCGTAGGCAACCTCCAACAGCAAAAAGAAAAAGGGAAAAAAAAGGTATCAACAATGCGTTTTGCACGCTTCATAGCCTTGATTCAAACACAGCAGCGCTTAGGAAGGTAAAAACGGAATTAAATGAGTCACTGTGTAATAAAAGTGATAAATGTGAAGTACAGCAGGCATGCCCATGAACTGCTCAAATGGCAGGAAGCTCAGCTTCAAATAGCCAAGGACATAACTCCACATAAGAGACTATTTACTTCTGACTGAACTTCTCAGTGTAGAGATGACGCAGTTATTTGTACTAGTTTGAAGTGTATGAATGGGATCAATCTGAGGGTAAGGACCCTTAAACTGACACAAATTACACAACGGATAAGACTTCGCCCCATCTAATAGGATTTTTGCTTTTAGACTTGCTTATGACAGAAAGTGTATGAACCCCACGACCAAAATAGCCATACATTCAGTCATTGTGTTACTTATGGATGGAACTTTTACCTTTTTGCTAGGACCCCCTGGAGCACCCTTAAAAAAGGACCCCCTGTGGGTCCCCGGACCCCACTTTGGGATCCACCGGCCTAGCTTTAAATGGTTTAAGGAATAGTTTGACCACTCTCGTGTCTGTACAGTAAATTTAAAGCTGCAGCCAGCAGCCTGTTAGCGTAGCTCTGTCCAAAGGTACCAAAGTCCTCCTCACAAGCACCTCAAAGGGCGCTTTATATATAGTTCGGTAGACTCCGTGCGATTCGGGGGTGAATTGTGGCAACATTGTTGCGTTTGACATTTGGGTCGGTTTGCTTTCACGCTGCACTTTGTCAAGCGCACCAAACGCTGTAAACACACGTCACGTGAACAAAGCGGTCGCTGGTCTATTGGACAGAATATCCGAAACTGGACACTTCTGGTCTCAGAAAAAAAAATTGGAGAAACGCCACATTTATAACGTCTTGGGGGTTTTCTGGCTCGGCTTTAGGGTTTCTAATAATTTAGAAGAAGGCCAACAACGAGCAGATGACAAGACAGCGAGTGAAGGAGAGAGAGAGAGGATGATGTGTTGTCACACGAGCAGCGATGTGTGCTCAGAACAGCTTACGGATCTGAAAGTTATCGTCCCTTAAGTCGTGCTTAAGTCCGGTAACCGTGTGCAAGGTCGAAATTGCAGGCTTGTAAATAGCTGTTTTTGGTTCACTTCCCGTATTTGGGTCGTTTTAGACGGACCAAATGAGGTAGGTGTGAAAAAAAGGTCACCGATCGACACGTTGTATTTCAAGAGTTTAATCCTGAGAAAGGTCCAAGTGGTAAAACGTCAATTCAACATTGTACGGGAGGTTACGTCACGTCAGAGTAGGCATGGGCCAGTTACTGGTTTCAAGGTACGCCGTTGTTTGAAAAAAGTCACGGTTTCACAACCACTAACATTTTCTGTCATACCGTTGCTAAGGTGTGAGCTGTTTTTCAGTCTTCAAGGACAGAAAGTGCACTTTAGAAATCCCTCTCCCTGCCAGTGTGCAGTGTGCGTCAAAATAAAATACATTGTGTTCAACGTGTTTTTTTTTTTTTTTACCCACACATTTCAAAAGTAATACATTTTAAAGCTGTAATTGTTTGAAAATTATATCATAAGGTTATCATACCATCAGAATCATGTACCGGCCGGCGCCTACGTCAGAGCAACAAAAACGTTGCCTGCTCGACTTCAGCACATAAAAACCTGTTTTCATTAACACAGCAGCACGTTGGGTTTCCCCAGCAGCTGAAATGAAAAACATTTCATGAACGGAATCATTTGTCATGCCAAACTCTACGTCTTATAACAATATTAGAGATATTAAAGTTATTTCAACCTTCCATCAAAACTTGCAATTTCCTTCCTCATCATATTCTTGTGAAATGAATTCAACCCACTAGAAAAATCCTTGAAACAAACAGCCATTGATGAAGCGCATTTCTACGCATATGCTTGACCTATGGGCTGACCAGTTTTCCCATGAAACAGACACACACACACACAGCTCTGATGAAGCGATGCTCTGCTGTAATCGCGTCTGTGTGAGGATTGAGTGTTTGAGTTGGCCGAGGGGCCGAGAGAAGCAGACCGAGGCGGAGAGGATGAGCCGCAGACAGAAGTGAGACAGAAAACGAGAAAAGTATGCAAATAGAAGCTGAATCCATGTACCTTTTACGGACGTGACTCAGACAGAAACAAAAGAGTGAACTTGTGAACACAGAAAAGAATAAGGACGCTTCTGAATACCAAGTATGGTGCACACAAGAAGAGGAGTCACTGCCTTACCTGATACAATGTGCTGCTGGTAGTTATAGGAGCTGGGAATTGCACCGATTGGAAGAGAGGCTTTGGGATTCCCCGGCTGCGCTTCTTCATCATCCTCACCGAAGTGGTGCACTTTCTCATACTTCTCCAAGTATCTGCGGAGGGAGAAAAGAAAGATGAGCCAAGACTTGCTTGGTGTACATTTTGCTGTGAATTTGTGCTTTTGACTTCCCCCCCAGACTTGAGTGACTTGAGATTTGCATTTTTATTTATGCAGCAGGCACATTTCCCAGTGAGCACAGAAGCCTTGAAGTTGACGTAGCGTTCTTTCTCTGTGATACGGAGTACAAACTCCTAACAAGCCACTGACAGTCTAGCTGTATTTTAAAATGTAAGTGGTAACGGCTTCTTTCAACTAAACAGTAAAAATCTGCACTAAAGAATGTCCCCCATTGAAGGGAAACAGTTTACTCAGAGATAGAATCTTTCTCTAGGTCAGCACGACAACATGAAACCAACAATATCAGTACTGCTGGCTAAAAATAAATAAACAAACAAACGCTGATAAATGTAGTATCATTCATACCTGGAAGGATTGCACTGTACCCTAAATCTTGATAACAGACGATAAATACAGGTGTGACCGGCATTTCCTTCACTTTCCTAACTCCTTAGCCTTTAAGTTTTTGAGCAAACTCATTAAAAGCTATAGTGCGTAGTTTCTGTCTCCCCCATGAGGAATTCTGAGTATTGACAACAACGCTGTTGGCGCGTCCACATGATACAAGCCTTCCGTGATCTCGCGCACCACCCCCACCCCTCCTCCACGCAGTTGCTAGTAGCCATGGAGGACACGGAGGATTACAAAGACATGGACTCTTCAGAAGAGGTCATTATCTTCACTCAAGTTTCTGCGCGGGAAAGTCACCGGACGACACTAGTTTCTGAACATAGCCATACTGAGAAATACAGAGAGAGAGTTGTGTGGAGCTTAATTAGCTTTGTAGCAACTCATTTGGCAATGGCTTGAATGTAACGGACGTTCATTAATATCAAAAAGTTACGCACTAAAGCTTAAATACAAATATATACTTGAATCTTGTGCTGTGCTTGGAAATCCCTAAAGAAAACAACTGTCAATTACAAAGAATGTTATAATTATCCTTTCTGGAAAATTCAGCATCAATATGCAAAACTTTCATTTGAATTTTTAAATAACTTATTAAGAATAAAACATTTTCACAGTACAAAAAGTAGCTACAATGTTAAAGAGTCAGAGAACATAATGTTAGACAAATAGGTTTATTTATTTAGAGCGGTTACATCATTATTTAGAGCAGTTCTATAATTCAACGTGTTTTCTAACGAACTTCATCTTTCTTACTCCAATTGAGAAGCTACAGTATGGCAACATCTTGACATTTACAAAGCTGGATAAAAGCCATACAGCACACCAGCTGTGCCATACAACTAACATGTAAAACATGACATGTTCCGACCAGGTTTAGAGGGGGAAACGACCTGCTGTTGATGCCAGATGACAGTGGCACAGCTTTCAGATGTTTTCAATAACGGGTGAAGTGAATCACCTTTTCTATACAAAGTCATATCACAAAGGCTCTACACCCGATCCGGACATATTGTCAAGGAGACAACAGGCCGCCGTTTCGTGAAGCGTTTCTTGGCTTATCGGCTGAAGGAATGCAACGGATTCCACCCGTTGACCCAGTCAAACTAGAATCTACAAACCGATGAATGAGTGTGCGTGTGTAACATGAGCAGTGTAAGCAACCGTGGCTGAGAGACAAAGAGCACCACCTATAGACACCCGAACATCCTCAACAGAGATTTGGAGGGAAAAGACTTTACCGTAGTTCCTGTGCAGTCTGCAAGACGCTCTCTTGATTTGATTTGCATTTCTTTTTTTAGCTCTCCACTTTGCGACTAAATGCTTGTTGCTGTGGTGTTCCTGTACATCTCAGAAACAGACACCTTTAAGTCAAGATAAGACATGAATCTGGGGCTGCTCGATTATAGAAAAAAAATAATCATCACAATTATTTAAAATGATTACTTATTGACTTTTGGAAAGGTATTGCATTTATTGAGCTTAAAAAACAGTGAAACAAATCAACAGTGAAAACACCTTAAACTGTGAAATTTCCCTGAATATTTTTCACGTTTGAATTTATTTAAAAAAAAAAAAACATTTTTTTATTCAGAACAAGACAAAATAAGAGTTTTCTTGCTAAACGTAATGCGCAAAATAATTGTTTCTTTATTATATTGTTTTTTGTGATCGTTAGGCGCCGAAATCAAAATCGCGATCAAAATTTGATTCATTGCACAGCCCTACATGGATCTACTTAACAATTCAGTGTACCCAATGGTGAAACAAATCCTTTTATTACGCTGCACATTCAGTGTAAATTACAGAGTTCAAAAGTGTAATTTGAAAAATGCAATTTGATAGCTTCCACGGTGAGCTTTCACCTCGCTTTACTAGTTAAGGAGCGTAAGCTCGACAGAGCCAGCGGTAATCACTTCTACCCAGCCCATGGCGCTTTTCAACAGGCGCTGAGTGAAGCATGATCCACACAGAAAGGTGAAGCTAAAAATGAGCACTGCACAACATATGCAGGTCTTTTTAATGACAAAGGGCTGACAAGTGTCACCGCAGCATAGAGCAAAATTAGTCAGTGGCATGACTGTGTGAGATGTGACACATGAGAAAATGCATCTGCCATCGCACAAAAACCGTAGATTGTCATGCATTTCAATTCTAAAATCCCACTTTTTTTCCCCCAGAATCGTACCTTGCTGAAAATCTAAGTTTGTATCCCTGTATAAGTGAGGATTATTCTATACAGCAACATATTTCCGAGGATGAGTTGACCTTAAACTTCAGTTCAAACTACTTTGAATAGAAATGTGTAAATTGGGGTGATTTGAATAACACCACTTCTCATCTAAACAGCGCTACAGCCTGTAGTAGAACCGAGTGAACTGTCTGCAACACCAACAGCTGGGAGCCAACACCAAGCATACAATTCCTCTTGAACTGTAAATCACTCCCACATTCTTGAGAAGTTTGCACTTAACTTGGGAGAACATATTCTCATTGAGCATGCCAACTACCACATCAGGCGCTCTTGGATTTGATAAACACCCCGTTATAATGCGGAGAAATCTCTCAGACAAACAAAAAACACACGCGTGCCAGCAAAATACCTCGGCAGTGATATTGTGGTGAACCCTGCCTGTGTGGCCGTTGAGTCACCGAGCGAGCGCCTGTTACTGAATGAGGCCCCGCTTGTTCATCGTGGCCAAGGTAATCCCCCGTCCGCTGGCTGCCGGGCGACACGCTGGACTATAAATACACTCAGCCTTCATTTGTACAGAGAGTGAGAGTGAGAGAGAGCGGGAGAGATAGGCCCCAGTCCCGACTGCAGCGTCATCAACCGCTGTCTGTCTGGGCACAAGCAAGAAAAAGGCTGCAGGGAAAGACGGGTGGGGGCATGGGGAGGGAGGAGGGGTTTAACTGCAGCTGCTAATGTCTGCACTTCCCCCTTTTTTTACATGCATGATGAGAAAAACATCAATCCCTCCCCAACTTGAGTGGCACGCAACTTCCAACCAACAGAAACCACTGGGCTTTCGTTGTTTTACTACAGCAACTGTTTAGGGCAGAGGTGCCCAAATAATTTCATTCGAAGGGCCAAAATGTATCTGGATGTGGAAGGCCACAGGCCAAGAAATAAATGTGGATGTTGAAGAATACCGCAATTCTTGTAATTCGCCGTAGATAAAACTTACGCATTTAATTTAATAGGGAAGTTTACCAGCACAGTCCTGTGCTTGACATTGCCGTAAAACTCACATCAAGTCATTTTTAGCTGCACAAAATGTACATTTTCCTAGTCATTACAGTTAGGATTTTACAGCACTTTCAAAATAAGGGGAATAAGCATGAGCATGTCAAATGCCATAACGGGCCAAAACAAAAAAGGGAGCATGGGCCAAACTTGGCATGCAGGCCCCAAATTGGGCAGCCTTGTTTTAGGGAAATGTGCACTATCACTGCCAACACTGAGGCATGTTTTCCCTCCAAAATAATACAACAAGCGCAAAGGGTGGGGAACTGAGGAACGTCGAGAAGTGATGAATAGACATACATGTGCAAACAGCCGCTGTCATTAGTGTTCTGTTATTTACGGTCATCTGGATCGCACCAGTGCATATTCTCCTGGCTGCAATTACCCTCAGCTGCCCAGATGCCCTCAATGTGTCGGTGTGTGGGAGTCCATTGCCCCCTGCTGGACGTGGACGCAGACATGCAAACACACACAGACTCACACCCAGTGCCAATTTCTGGACAGAAATGTTTGCTGGGATTTAATGGAGCCGGCTGTCGATACAGACTGAGGTGGGTTTGCTTAAAGTCAATAATCGCAGGGCCATTTACTGAAGGTGGAGCCAATTGAGAAACTACTGTAAAAGTTGGATCAGTTACAGAACAGACTACATGTTTCCTAAAAGCAGACTTAAAGTCACACTAGAGCATAGTAGGAAGCAAGCAAGTGGACATGGTGGACAAGTCAGGGCTGCACGATACGAGGAGAATACGCGATAACTTTGAATATCACGATAGTGCTATTTCTTGCGACAAATAAACAGATGTTCAAGCGCACTCAGTTCTGCATTTCTGCTGCTTTCAGCATTCTGCTAAAATACAAGAAAAATTGCTTGCTGAATTTAAAAACAAATAAAAAAAGGAAATCTTTCCAACAGAAACATTTTTTTGAACAACTTTAACATTGGCACCACTGAAAAAAAACAACTGACGGTTACATTTTAAAGTGCAGTTTTCTACTGATATTTCTTAAAAATCAGTGTCTAGCATAGCTTTTGCGACGTGTATATTGTGCAAGTTGATATCGCGATGACAATTAAAAAAAAAAACGATATCTTGTGCATGTTAAACTCTTTATATAACAATATTCTAAAACGTCAATGCATGTATGCTAATGTAAAGGTCTGCACACAAAAAGATAAGCAATACCAAATACAACACTGCAAGCACTTCCATTTCAGTTATCAGCCGTGTTAATCTCGATGGCACTGTAGCTCAGCGGTGAGCAGCATTTCCTGGGTTCAAACTAGACCTTTTGCAGGGGAAGACACACCGGTGCATTTTCTTCCACAACGCCGCCGACACAGGTGATACACATCAGGGACAAGATGTTTTCCTTCGACTAAGTTGGACTTGGTGGGATTGCTTTTCGTTGTTAAGTAAGCCACCTGCTTGGAAATATATACTTGAATGTATATTCCAGCTTGGACTAGCCCTTTTACATCATGCAATTTTTTTTGGAAGTGAATCCACCTCCTTTTCTCCAAAATATGAATCCTGTTCCTCAGTGCCCGTTTGAAATGACCGCTTCTTGCCTCGTCCGTATGACTGTGTGGTCAGATGACGTTAAACGGTTGATCAAGCCCATTGCATCTACGTAAAAGACATACTGGGAAAAAAAAAGACAGCCGCGATCTCCGCTCTGGGTTTGTTGACGAGGGGTTATCTCTTGTTAAGACGGGACCGCGTTCAGATTCGACTTTATTCAGGCCGTCCCTGCCATGTAGCCAGGTCGCACGTCTGGCTCCACGGATGTACGTTGCTGGGATAAAGCTGACATCCGGTGCATGTCCCTCTTCTTCCGCTATCTGTTTTTGCTAGGGCACCGTTGCTGCATGATTGACTGTAATTGGTTTATAGAAATACAAACACGCCAAAGCTTTTCTTTTTTTTTGCCCCATCCCAGAATAGATAAGCAACAATACCAGGTTGCTAACGCTAGCTAGCCAGCAGTCTTCAGATATCTGCTATAACTGATTATTAAACCGGGCTCTAATTAGTTGAGGCACCTGGCACTGACATTCCACAGCTGTGTGTGATAACCTGTATTTTTATATATTTTTTAAATAGGCATAATGATTACAGCCCTGTAGGTGGTGCAAGTATTCTATTCCTAATTGTCCTAAAACAGGTTATTTTACGTTTTCATTTTCCTGCATTTTGCATGAAAAAAAACGATGACATTGTGATTTTTTTTGTGGCCTATATCACACAGTCCTACACTGGGGTTTTTTTAAGCGACATTAGGGACAGTGAACCTAACGAGGGAGTGTGCAAAAAAAAATTTGATTCACATTTGTATCGTGATTCAAGCTATATCGATTCCAAATCGATTCATAGAATTCCAAAAATTGCATGTCTACTGCAATCACATGGGAAAAGTAACTACATTTACATACTGTGAAACTTTTTTTTTTTTTTTTTTTTTAAATAATCGTGAATCGTTTTTTAACCGAAAATCGATTTTGAATCGAATCTTGAGCCTAAAAATCAATATCGAATCGTGACATTTTCTGAATCACGCACCCATAACAGACTGTATAAAATCTCCTCATATACACACTTTGTTTTACAGGAACAATGTTAGCAGGCCCAGTGTTTCCACTTTTGATTTGACCGTGGTGGCCCCCCCACGGTATCAGAAATAGGGCCGCATTGTTAGAGTGCATGTCGGAGAATAGCGCGGACGCACGAGGATAACTAGCCAGTTGAGATTGTGTGTGTACGTCCTTGAGAACTGTAAGTCGTATAACTTACGTTGTCAGATCATTTAAGCCTGGTCTTGCAAATTTAAATTAAAGTTAACTGGTGATTTTCGTTGTTTGTGTTCTTCACCTGCGAGCTAAATTGCACGTGACTGTTGAGTCGATAGCGATTGCTGAACGCCCTCGCCCACGTTTGTATTTTAGGTACATCATTTACATGCTGAAGTAGTTACACTGCATTAAGATAATGTAATTAATAGTGGGTTTACTGTTATTTGCTACAGAATGCTTAGCCTATATGTCAAGATCAAAGCTGGCCTATATAGTGACTCAAAAAATACAGTCCAATCACAACTGAAAATATGCCTCATTGTGTGTGTGAATAGAGGTGAATAAATATATTAGTTTGTGTTGCAGCGAAGTGTCAGTTCCGTTTCATGGGGGAAAGGGGGGGGTGTGCGGACCTGCCTCCACTGCTAAAAAAAATCCTAAAGGAAACACTGAGGCGTACTTGGATCAGACACTTTTTCCTATTATTTGGGATGGACTAATCACACAGAACAAGCTCCAGTTGTGTGTAAAATGCACTTAGCAAATAAAGCAGTTCTACTTCCACTGAAGAGCTGTAGCCTATGTTACACCCAGGGCAAACTAGTTTAACCATATCAGCTATCTAATGAAATGGTAAAGCCAGATTCTAGGTGCACCGTCAAGTACAAGGCAGAGCTGTCCCATCTGCTAGTTAGCAAGGAAACTGAGAGAAGAAGATTAGGCTATCAGTGGTGGCCAACACTGCTGGAGGGCAGGTCAAATTACAGACAGGCCAAAAAGACAAAGTGAGTCACTCAAAGAGCCCTCAGATATCGGAGATAGCAAGTTTGCTCCGTCGCTCTTACTGTTATAAAAGTCTCTTGTTATGCTGTGTAGGAAGGCTGTCACCTGAGCATGTCTAAAGGCTGAGCTGCAGCTCGGATGAGGAATACAAAACACGACTAACGCAAGCCAGATCAAAGGCCACTTCATCCAGATGTTTCAGATGAGCGGGAGAGTGTACCGACATACACAGGAAGCAGACCAACGAGAATGATGGTACTCACAATAACCTCATAAGCAGGTGCGAAAATCAACAGCCGCCAAGCTGAAAGAGGCAGTGAAATGCGTCTGGGGTGTGAGGCTGGCCAATAGGACAATGATGCTGTTTTCTGTTGGGTTTTTTTTTTTTTTTTTCAGTAGAAAACAGTGATATGGCATGTTATCTTCTAATTAATTAAATGAGAAAATCAGGTGTGAATTGGCTAAAGTATGATCGGTAAATGAAGACGTTAACTCCGCAGTTTGGCACTATCAGCTTCAAGTATTTCTTTAACACAAAAATAGATGAGTAGACACATTAATAGATACGGTGGGTAAATTGGAAACATTTCCAATGCCTGCAACACATTTTCAGTGATTGCCCGAGCCAAACTTTGTATCTCTATACAATCTAACTAGGCTAAATGAAAGCTATGCCTTTGTATCAAACATGCTCCTGGTGGGTTCTCTGTGCATTCGAACCGCTGCTGCTCTACAGTCTCAATAATTAACTTCAAGAGTTTCTCAATCTTCGGTTCAGAAACCCACGTGGCATTGTGCGCGATATGCGGACAGGGTCACAGGACACCTTTAAGATTGATATAATTGTATTTTCTTGGGTTTGAATAAATATAATCCACTCGCGGCTGGCTGCAATAGAGGGGAAAGTAGTAACTAAAACACTGTCTAATTGCTGTGGGTCATGAGAATTTTGGGACCTTAAAAGTGGAGTCAAGAAACACATGGGGCAAGTAGTCTGGCGTTAGCAGAGGACTGAGATCAAAAAAGTGAAACATTCAAAATGAGTAAACCTGTGAATCTGACTGCACCTGCTGCTCTACGCCACAAACAGTTAAGGTTAACAGATGAAAGTGTGGTATAATAGTTTTGCTTTAGAGGAAGCAGCGTGTTCATCCCTGAAAAAGAGATTACTTGGTTGGTAGTGGTTGATTCAGCAGAAAAAAAAAGTTATATAGTTAAGAGATGCTTTCTTTTTCTATAATCACCGAGGACAGCAAACACGGTCCTTGGCAGCAGAGCTAAAGGCCAAACTTGCTCATATTACAGCATGGGGTTAAAAAGGTGAAACCTGATCTGTACTTTAGCATTGCAACACAACACTGATGAATCAAAATACCTTCAATAGATCACCGCTACATGTGCTCAAATCAAGGCGCGCTTTAAAAATTCAATCTGGATGAATGGTATTCCTCCCAATGAACGCCATGCGACGTGAAACGAGATCACAGAGCAACACTCTCCCTATTGAAATGGTTGAACAAGGCCGAAAAACAAGTTTCTTCTTACACATTTCCAACCATGTGTTTAAACCACATCAAGACAATAGATGATTTGAACATTTGAGCTAACAGAGAATTAAGTCAGCGGTTAAACTCGATGTCAGTGCCTCCTGGGCCTGATCCCTCCCAGCGGGGATGCAGTGGAGAGGGCAAACAAAGGTTGAGCCAGGGTATCTGTCACCTGACTTGGCTTCTGTGTTCAGTGTGCTGCAGTTTGGAGGAAAAAAAAAAAAAGAGCCAAAGAGTGTAGCAACACTTCAAAACACCGTTACATTCACTCTCAAATTACAGTGTGCGCCTGGAAGAACTGGATGGCGTTTTACTGAAGAAAAAAATAAAAACCCATGAGGGTTGAGCGCTTAGCGCAAACCACAATCATATGACACTACTAATGGGAGAGGAAGACCGTGGAGATGTGAAATGGCATTGACTGAGAATCATCCCAAAATCAGTGTAGCCACAGGAAAACTGGAAGCAGCCGCTGGTAACCCTAACCCAATCCACTGAAACAAGAGTTCAGAGTACACAGATGTAGAACTTAAATGTATGTCAAGGAAGGTTAGCGTTATCCGAAAGTTTGCTGATCCCGGACCGCCTTGACTTACCCACCGGATCAGCAAACTTTCTGCCGCTACCACAGTTTAGACCCAGCGCTGCCGCTGCCCACCAGCCCGCTGCGACCCCTGGCGCTGGCTGAATTCTCCACAGCTGCCGCCCATTCTCCTCCTGGCTAAAATAGTCTCCTAGTAGCAGGGAGCGAGGCAGAGGGACCACGGGGTTGCGCTAGCTAGCCAATTCTGGTCTCATTTGTAGTCTGATAAAGAGTAAATTCATCAGTTTCGGTGTCCCATGTCGCTATTTTCAAAGCTACTGTAGCGGTCCTGTTTAGCGGGGCCCGTGTGAACTCAGTTTCCAAGGGAACGCGGCAGTCGAGGCTTTCGACACCCCCAACGTAGCACAAGTAGACTTTATATTTCACAATTAGTTTTCGGTCATATTGTTTGCAGATCTCCACATTTCCGACCGCACTTGAAGGCAGCTTAATTTAAGATGGACAGACTGTGCTTTGTTGTCCAGGAAACAGTCAGCTGTTAACTCCTGGGCAGTTCAGTGAACACCTTATAGTGTTTTAAAACTTTCTTGTGGCAGCGATAGAGACAGGGATGTTTACTGTACGGGACTGTCACGCCGCCTCAAAACTGACTGCCATGTCTTATCGCCGGCTACGTGATTGGCCACCGCAGGGTGACGCCAGAATGCGTCTCTCCAAAAGTTGAATCGGTCTTAGCTTTACGCGGCTGCATTTTTTTCCCCGCGCCATTGGTAGGACTGATGCCCGAGGAGCGCTTCGACAAGTTGAAAACGAGCTGGAAAAAATGTTTCTGGCACGCGCCTCTCACTTATTACCGAGTGACATTCAGATATCAAATAGACAGCAGCAGGAGCTGGCACGGATCTTACAGTGCTGCTTATTACTCTGCTCTGAGTGGGAGGTGCTGACTAGAGAGACACACACACACACACACACATCGTGATCATCCAATTCATTCAGACAGGAAAACTTGGTCAACAGACAGACTGCCCTGTATCAGAAAAGTCACAAGTTTGATCCCTGCAGCAATGGAGTATCCTTAAGTCCTACCTGCTAACTCATTTTAATATGGGCGGCACGACTGACTGAAAAAGGCCAAGACAGGCAGCAGTACAACCACACATACAAACACAAAAACACTAACAACTGAAACAGCAAATCCCTCAAAGTCAACCACAATCCTAAACACAACAGCCAGATGTGGCTGCCTCTGAGTCAATTAACATCCTCTTAAAAGCGACCAATGAGAGCAGCTCATTAAGTTTCATGGATTTCTGTAACTTGTTCCAGGTAGAGGGAGCAGCAAACCTAAATTCCTTTTTTCCCCAGCTCAGTTCTGACCTTTGGAACAGACAGAAGGAAAAGATCCTGGGAACGAAGATTTTAAGTCCCGATACCATTTACACTGATATAGGTCATAAGGTAGGATGGAAGTAGACCTAAAATAGCCTTGTATATGAAGATATGCCAGTGTTGAAGTCTCCGTGTTGATAGAGAAGGCAGTCCAACACGTTCATACAGCTCACAACGCAAAGTGTGCGATTCACACGAGTATCAGAAGTGTAGAGGGTTTCAGAGCATGCAGATTTTAAGAAGAGGTTGTACAAAGTATATTTTGTAACTTAATCACTGGTTATTATATTACACATAGTCTATATCCACGACGTTCCACTTCCGGGATTGTTCAGGTGCCGCCGGATGTCACTCTTTTCGGCCAGATGTCCGTTACCTTCCGCTTTCTTTGTTGTAATTCTAAACTCCGGTGGATTTCTGAGGACTATGGTTAACTGCTCCTCAGATCTCTGCAGGGTAAATCCAGACAGCTAGCTAGACTATCTGTCCAATCTGAGTTCTCTCTCGCACAACTAAAACAACTTTTAAAACGTACACAAGTTCCACCAAAACAAGTTCCTTCCTGAGGCTATTTTGCAGAGGCACCGTCCGGCCACCCCAAGACCATTGTGATTGGTTTAAAGAAATGCCAAGAAAACAGAGCACGTTTTCTCCGGCATGCTGTGTGGACTAGCCAGACCCTCCTCCACAGTGCTGTGGAGGAAGGTCTGGCAATGCAAGACTATATTACACCCATCCTAAATGTCAGTGTTTATAAGGCCATACAAAATGTATAATTTTGATAAGAATGTATTTTTCCTTATGTGTTTTGTACTGTTGACAAGGCAAAAATGTCTATTTTGTAAAATATTAAGTTATAAAAAAAAATTTAAAAAAAAGCATTGCACGGTTTATGCATTTCTCCTGAACCCATTTAACTTTGTATGCTCAAGTTAAGATATACACATTTAAACATTTTTGTATCTCATGCATTTTCCTTGATAATCAAGCAACTAGACTCATGATACCATTATCGCAATCTCAGTATTGTAAATCACAATATGACCTTTTCTCCAAATCCTGCAGCCCTAATTTCATTCACTTGGGTTAAATTAAAACGCATCAGGAATCGTCACTGGAGTTGTCAACTTGAAGTTGGGCTTGTTAAAAAGGCCAGATACCAAAAACTGAGCCGCATTACAATCTTTTTAAGTGTTACTCGATACTGCTTTCAACATCATCACCTACAAAACACACATCTATAGATTACTTCAATTGTACAAAAGGCCTGAAAATTGCACACACAGCTTAAAAACGCCCAGTTACAGATAGTCAGTCGACTGGATAATCAAGATTGACACATGATATTAGCAAACATCCACCCAGCTTACGCCTCCTTGAGCGAGACACTGAATTTGAACCAGCTCCACTGGGTACGTACCCACCTTGTAACCGGCTATGAACTCTGACCTCCCTGGATTACGTCCAAATGAAAGATTTCCCCCCACAGTGATCACATTATTAGCCTGCTTATGCATAGACAAACTGGACGTGGAAAAAAAAAGCCTAATTTCTCTACCATGCTCTGTCAGCCAAAAAAAGCAGCATGAGGGGTGCGAGGCAGGTCTCTTTTTATCAGCCTTAAAAGTTGAGGGAAGACAAGTCCAGCTGCCTGCTGCCTCTGACATGCACTACGCTGAACTGCCTTAGATAAAACTCCACCAAGTAGCTCCAGTGGCTGTCGCGACACGAGGGTGATATTCGCCATGTCCGTTGACTCAGCTGTCAGGCCTCCCTTGCTCATCAACCTTCAAAAATATTTGTACAGGTAATAATTACAGTGACTTGTAGCTGTTCTGAGGAACACGGGTGAAAATGTTCTGGGGGGGAGGGGGAATGATGGATTCTTCAAAAGAATAAAAAAAATGTTATGATGTTAATGGTTCCAAATAATTTTCTGCTCTGTCTTTGTCATCGGCAGAACAAGATATTTATAAACCACTTTCTGACTTAAGATAATTAGACATGTTAGCTGGCCCAAACTGTGTCCTACTATAAAGTTGTATAGAGGCTCAACAGAGCACATCATCAGTTGACTTTCTGTGAAAGGTACTTCAGGTACACTCAAAACTAAGCCCGTTAGACAAAGACAAAAAAAAGATTTCTGAATGTTAAGTGTTTGACTGAGCCACTGAAGACAAGTTCACAACAAAAATCTGATCACTGGAACTCAACACCTTTGCTCTATAGCTACTTCCTCCACTCGAAGAACAGACCTAAACAACTATCTTGTCAGACGTCTAGTATTCCGTCATATATAAATATGTGGCAGGTAAATAGTGGTTTGTGGCCATACTCGGAAAGACCTCGACCAAGTTCAGCAGCACTGCACGCCTGCATGTGCCTGAGTTGTTTTGCCCCTGCAGCCAGCGCTGATTTTTATCTGTGAACTTTTGAGGAGCAACAAGTCTCATCGGATGTGTACAGTTGGTAATCAAATCAGCTTGCATCAAAAAGCCAACTTAAGTAAAAAAAAATAATAAAATAATAAAAAAAGAAAAATAGCATGGATAATTGACTGCTACTTCTGATGCCAACCAGTGACCTGCAGTTGCCTGTAACATATCCATTACAGGCTACAAGCGTTTCTCTGCTACAGAGGTGTAATCCCCTGCAGGCAGGTGCTAGTGATGGAAACAATCGTTGCATGAGGTAAGGGGGGAGAAGAAAAGAAAAGGAGTACAGCTGTTAAGAGCTGCATTTCCACCAGACTCCCATCACTGGCAGCTGACTGTGTTCAGACTTGGAGGCTAAAATGTTAGACACGTTACACAGCACCCGGAGCTGCTCAATCATTAGTGCTGTATCAAACCCAAACGCCCTGTGGCTACACCATTTTCAGAAAGGAATAACGTCATTAGTGTATGGTTTAGGGTCATTACAGACAAAATGCACCTTAAGAGTGTTCTCCAAAACTATGTTCCAGACTTAACAAAATGCAGAAGAGACATTTGGGACAACATATTCTCTTTTCTTTTTTGAATTGTAAAAGACCAGTGTTCTTTTCTTGTGTGCAAGAAGCAACTGAGTACATATATACTATGTTGTGACAAATGTACACAATACAGACCTTGCTCTGCATGTCAAAATATTGTACTAGCGCTGCTTCCTAGTAGAGGGGAGTGGAGAGGCTAGATCCTGCTGACTGCATCTTCACATTTGTAAACACTTCCCACATGCTACCTGAGAGAGCCATGCTACTTACCGAAGGTAGTACTGTTTTAAAGCAAATGCAGCGTTGGAACAACTCCTTGGAAAGTTAAACTCGTCTCCAAGTTCAATCCATTGGTTTTTGTCAGAGACCTGAAAGGAGGAAATGAGTTCGTTAGGAGATAAAAAAGCACTTGCAACAAACAAAAAGAGCGGTTACACTGCTACCATCTGGTCTACTACAGCCTCCCCCCCACCAATGAGGCCATATCACAACCATTAATCAATAACTTTCTCAAACTGCTGAAAATATTTTTTTAAATACTGAGAAATATGAAATTATCCAGCAGTACATTTAGTATTTTAGCATGTATTTAGCTATTAACGCGTTTGTTATCCGAACATATTTACATTTGACACAACAGTAAGTACAAGTGACTGACTCCCTTTAGGATAGTATCGTTAATGTTGAGGCTAGTTAGCACTGTAGCTAACAAGCTAACTTGACTTTTCAATTTTGGGCGTTAAAAGCTAACGAGGCTAAACTCCGACGAACTGTCTCCACCAAACGCAAATGATTTAGCTTGCGGCGACCCGTTTGATTGTGGAGTATGTTTTGGTACCGTTTAGTGTATTCACTACATGGGCCTGTGAGGCCTACATTTTGTGATCAGCCATGAAGCCGAAGAAAGATGGCTATGGCGAGAAAGAGAAATTAAGCTTCCCCTGGTTGAAAACTACCGGTAAAAGCCCGGGCGAAACGCTGTGTCCTAAGCGGTGTTTCCCGAGGCCGGGCTCCGTACCGATAATCGATGTTAAACGTGCCCGCTAATTTTGAGTCGCTCCAACTGCACTCTGACTCCGAGCTGTTAGACTCTCAATTCAAACCACACAACAACACAAGCCACCACACTGCATAGAGATACATGGGAAACTAGCACAAGGCCAACACCGACCAACTAACGTTTTTGTAGAGGGTTATACTTCCCGTGGTACCCACACGGAGTTGTAGAGTGGTCCACCGAGGAGTCCACAGACAGCAGAGTGTGGAGAAATCCACTTTTAGTTCCCACTCACCTTAGCAAATCCACCTAAAGAGACGACTCTGATATAGAGAGCATTCAGGTCCAGCTCTTTCCCACCCACGATAGGAATCTTCCTGAAAGGCGATCTAAGGGAATAACACAATAAATAAATGCATGTATGTTTAAATAACAGTTTTGGTTAACTCACAGTCACATGCAATCACGATTTAAAGTTATATTTCTTGTGAATAAAGACGCCCCAATCTCACCCTCTGCTTTGGTGAAATTGCCGCAGCTCGTCCAGGAAAGCCTGTCCTTTCCTCCGCTGATCTAGTAGATTTTTCCCCGTCGAATTTGCCATTGTTTTTGCATGCAAAAACGGTTAAACCCCACTTCAGTCGCTTCTTAAGACACCAAGGATCCCATACTCCGCCGGCGCTCAGTCATTCGCGAAGCTGAGTGTTTAAAAAGTTAAAGAAATAGCTGATAGCAAGAAGAGCGGCAGCTCGCTAATAAAGACTGATGCACACAGAAAGCAAGCCCGTTTCAACCCCGGACTAAGTTCCAACGAACAGTCAGAAATACAAACGATTTACCGGCAGATTAGAAACGCCATGGCAGAATGTGTAGAATTAATGCTTTTGGTCGCGATTGTATTCGTTTGGAGTGGTTTGACAGTGTGTTACGGACGCAGCTCCGAGGCTATCGCACACACTGTAGAGCGGCAGAGGATCAGTTCTCAGACAAAAAGATGTATGTGAAGGCCGCGGAGCCCAGCCTGCCATGCGTGCAGCGCCCTCTGCGGCCACAGGCGGCAGTGCACCGTCCAGGCAGAGCGGGTGCTGGAACAATAGAGACTGTTTTCTTTTTTAGGGACCGTCTGACAACTCGTTTCTCTGTTAGGAGAACGGGTCAGGAGGTACTTGGAAATGTCCCGTGGGGGGAGGGGATAGCACTAATTAACATAGCTTCCTTGTTATCCCAACCAGGCGTGTAATAGAGGGCAACCCTACATTTTAACGGCAAAATACTATTTTTCCAACCTGACATTGTATATTTATAACTGGCTTCAAACTGAATATCTTACCTCAGTGATATTAGTTAAATGAAGAAGTGGTATTTTCATTAGGAAATAAAAAACTATAGTCAACCTGTAACAATTTCATACAAGTACCACAGCAATATTTCAAAATACCATGCAGCCACTTAAATCCAACACTGCAGGAAGCATGTAGTATATTAACATGAGTTTTTTCACCACTACAACAAAATAAGGTGTAGGGATACAAATTCCATTTCGCAAAGAAATACTTCCTTCCTATATTTAAGAGGGGGAAAAAAACAAATATTTCTATGAATTACATGCATCATTATTGTTTTCTGGTGCTTTTTATGAAGGCTCATTTACTCACTTTTTACCACTATACTGACATGTTTTGACATTCATGTACATCTATTTTCTGAAAATATTTTTTTTTTCTTGCATATGTGGTCATGTATGTGTATCATACTTTCCCCAAAATGTATTTTTTTTTTTTTTTGTTTCTAAAATTATTTTGACATCTTTTGTGTCTCATGTCATATTGAACAGTAATACAGTGCAACCGGGTAGGAACTTTTAATTGAAAACATGACACATTGATAGATGTTATATGATCAGCATTATATTTAGAGCTGGATTTGGGTTAGTTTGACATTAAGTGCCACTTATGTTGCAGTCTTGTTGATTTTGTAAATAGGGTGTATTATTATATCAAGTTAAAATGTATACTTACGTTACACATTGTGACCACTATCTGGCAAAAAATCTATTTATAGTGGTGTTAGTTGTCAATTTTTTTTGGTGCTTCACATATGGTCACTAAATTTTTTTTTTTTCATGGTGCAATTTGTTGCTGGAAACTTGTTAACGTTTCTGGGAAGCTGCCCCTATCCCTTGCTGACCACTTCAAAACGACTTTTATCTCACAGGATGGTTGGAAATTACTCCTGATCCCTTCTCCCTGTGACTGCCAAGTGAATATCTTCTTGATGGGGTTACATTCAACCATTACACGTACCCCTTTGCTCAATGAAAAACCTGTCACAAAATGGCGGAGACGTACGTTAGCAGACCCCATTTTGAGGAATTGACACTAGACAGCGGAAAAGTGCGTGTCCTTGCGTGTGGTTTTCAAAAAAGTGATATTTTTTGCAAACGAACTGCGGCACACCCGTGTTCACCTCACGTCTGTTTGGACTCCCGTCAACCGAATTCTGCGCTAACGAGTCGGTCGTGCGCTAGCTTGTTAGCTTAGCAAGCGTTAGCTAACTTAGCAAAAGTACCACGAACCTGTCCTGAGCAGTTTGTAGTAATCCAATTATCCACTACCATATTACGTTTAAGAAGAATGTATCTACTACTTTGTGTCGTTATTAATAACGTTACCACTCTGTTGAGTTCGTTTTTGTTCTAGGTGTGCTAGCTAGCTAGCTAGCTAGGTGAATCGTTTGGGCGCTAGCTAGCTGTACATTAGCGTGTCAGATTCCAGTCCTTTATTAACACTGCTAATATTGCTAAGTAGGTTACCTCCGGATGCCAGCAGCTCACCTAGCTAGAAGCTCCCATAGCAAACATTAGTTTGCCGTTGTCATCGTTTAGCTACATGTAGCTTAAACGCGGAGCAGTTTTCACCACATGATAGCTACCTGCCAAACTAATTTAACGTTAGGTTGTTATAATAGTTTAAGGCACGCGGGTGTTGTAGCTAACTGGGTGGTTAGCCGCAGTATGTGCGTAGCTTTGCTTTGCATTTCTAGTTATTTGATAGCTTTTCAGTTTTTAACAGTCCATGCTATTACTAATTCTGGGACCTCTTGAAAGTCAGTAAAACGAATTAATTACTCTGTATTGTTGGTCTCTATGCTACCTCTGTATCGGTATATAGCTACTGTATACAGTGCATGGGTTGGAAAATGGCGTGCTAAATTTGAAACCCATTTTTGTATTTGCGGACCAGAGACCACCGTTTAGACTGACAAGTTCCCAAATACTAGCTACAACACTATATTGTCAAACAGAGAGCGTTAATTAATAATTTCGAGTTATTTCACTTGTTTGTTTTATCATAATTTTGTGAAAGACGTAGCTTCTCATTTAATTTCCTCTCTGGCTACTTAGGAATTACAAATCATACCTCTAACGTTCCATTATTTTAACTAGGACTTTATTGCATTAGTGGTTAAATAGAATACATTAATTGAATTAATGTTGAGTAAGTAACAAAGATGAACACTGCTGTATCGTAAATGCTTTGCTAGAAAACGGCCTACTTATTCCGATTCATAGCAGGCATGAGGTACACTTGGGGATTATCAAATTATTTGAGCTGCTATTCAGTTTTGCATCAAATATGTGGTGGTCTTGATAAAGATTGATATGTATTGTATATATTTCAAGTATTCAGTGTAGTAATGATATATATATATATATAGCAAGTAGAAATGAACAATGAAATATCTGCAGTCATGCACTTCGTATATTAATTACATTTGTAGTGTTGTGCATTATTTACCTTTTGGCATCCTAGATTACCTAACAAAACATTTAATTTAATTCCAGCCAGTAAATTCAAAATTATTGACACATTGTAAGGATGTTCTGGGTGGATCAACTGTAATAGCAATAGGGCTGTCCTCGACTAAAGAAATTCTTAGTCAAGTAACACTAATATGATTTTGTCAACTAATATCGGTTTATTTAATCGACAGATCTGTAAAACTGAATTTCTCCAAAAAGAATCATGCAAAAGCACCACTTTAAATCTTGTGTTTACCCTAATATCAATGTGATGAAATGATGATGTTGCCTACAGCAAAACCTTTGCTCTATAAACATGGGTACAACACAATGAAGATACCGTACATCAGGCATGATATTGCAGTTACGTCATAGGGCATAAGTTGCAAAATGTCGTGAGCGATACAATTCCCATATGAGACTTGAAGTGTTTTCAAATGCCTTAATTCATGGCACTCTGACCAGTCATATGGACTGTGGAAATGCTTAAATAGATCCAAACAAGGCCCTTAAAATCAATAATATAGGGAATTGGAAATGAAAAGGCTTATGAACTGACTTTAAGCAAATTACCATTATGTAAGTATCAGATATGTTTTCACAGACATTATTCAATCAGAATCAGAAAAGGGTTTATTGCCAAGTTAGTAACACTCAACAAGTCATGTGCCTTGGTGGTTGGTGCATACATAAACATAAACATATTGAACATTAATATGAAACAAACAATAAATACAGAAACAAATATATACACAATGCACTTACTGTCAAAGCATTTTGACAGTCATCAAACTACATTATGAACTAATGCCATAAAGGTGCACATTAAGGCAAATGTAAGCTTAACATCTGTAAACAAAAAGCAGCTTGAACTTAACTTAAAGAGCATTTAAAGAGTGATGTGCAGTGACTGTGAATGTGCACTTGCAAGCTGCACGGTCAGTTATGCCATCACACAGAGGTCTTCATCTGATGTGACAGCCAGGCCTCTCATGGCATATGGCGCAAATGGGGCCAGTAAAGCTGAAGCCGCCTCCAAACACCCAGACAAAAGATCCCAGTTTACATGTAACGTCCTTACACCTCCATGCACCCCTGCAGCTTCCTCCTCTGAGGTTTATGTCTCTGAAAGTAATGGCTGATGTGGAGTCATTTGGTGGAAAATGGCTCCATCTTCTGGCAGCCTTTGCACCGTGTCTAAATGATGGGATGGATTCACCTCATTGCATTAGGAACATATTGTACTTGGAAGGGATCAGTTGAGAGATTTTGAACTGGATACAGTCACAGTTGGAGCAAGATGCATGCTGGGAGATTAGGGGAGGGAGCAGTGGGTGGTAGTGAGGGATCCTAATAATAGAGCAGGAAGTTATGCAGTAAAGTTCACTTGATAATGTCATTTTAAAAGTTGTTTGTGGATTGGAACTTTTTTTAGTATTTTTAAGTCAGTATAATATTTGCCTAAGATTGTTGTGGATTGGACACTAATACACTGAATAAAATACATTTTGTTGCACATCAAATCTATTGAATGCTTATTTTTATAGGGACAAGTACGGACCATTAAACAATGGACCAATGCTGCATATCACAGCATTTGTAAGCTAGTTTGCAATGCCCGTCCTTTATACAAAAAAAGCACTAAATAAACAATGATGCAATAAAATCACAACTCATGACCGTGTATTTTGTTCTCTAGCAGTGCAGAGAGCAAAATTATGTTGCCTCTTCATAAACATTATAGGAGCTGAATAATGAAAATTGCATCGGCAACCAACCACTTTTTTCAAGTGCTTGGTTTTGAATAGTTGCTATTGTTGCTAGGTTGCAATGAGAAAAAACAATAAATGCCACCGAATAATGACAATATACATTATATTCCTCATCCCAAATTGATAGATTATAGTAAAAAAATATATACACATTATCACATTTTGTTCTACTATTCCCATAACATACAGATGTCTTTTATAAAATAACACATTAGAACACATTTTAAAATGGACCTAAACAGTCATACATTAACTCAACAAGGCAGTTTTAAAAACATTAAGAACTTGTGAGATGTTGTTTGCTATTAGGGGAGTCATACAGTCTTCTGTTCTTCGTTGCTTATTTTCCGGCAAAGTCGTAACCGGATTTTAACTGCAACTAATATTACCAATCCAGTGTATGCAAGTCAGTGTGATCCAGTGGCTCCTGATCTCTGTTACAAAACACCTCCAAGTTAATCATGTTCACTGTAAAATGGAATCAACTTTAAAGATGCCAAGACAAGACAAACGTTATTACACAGAGTAATTAGTGCACAGAGTCCGTTATTGCATCAAGCATGTGGCTACGTACTTACATGCATACCTTTGAGACATTCTACCCTTAACAAAAACAAACTAAAATGTGGCCGGTTAGCTCAGTTGGTAAAGCGGGCGCACATGCGCAGAGGGTTATTCCTCGATGCAGAAGGTTCAGGGCTCGAGTCCGACCTGCGATGGTTTTCCTGCATGTCTTTCCCCTCTCTCTCCCCTTTCATGTCTCAGCTTTCCTATCAAATAAAGGCAGAAATGCCCCAAAAAAAACTTAAAAACTAAACTAAAACTAGAAAAACACTCTGAAAACTAAAACTTAACTAGAATGAAATATAAAACTCCAAACTAAACTTATTAAAAAAATATTATTATAACCTTGCTTCCAATACATAAATAAATCATTGAACCAGGATCAATAAAAAGTACTAAAATAGCATCTTTAAAAGGTAATTAGTTGTGATTGCAAACAGTATGTTGGTAAGGTAAAGCCAAAGGTGAATGAGACAAATAACAAATTGTTTAAAGATGTAAGTGTATGGATGTACCAAAATCCTTTTTAATAAAGTGCTCCTGCCCTTTAACCATCATTTATTTTTGTTATTTAAAAACAATCATTTAAACTTTGATGTGTCAAAATGTCTTCTGACTTCTGTGTGTGTTTGTCCATTTCCATCACTAGGTGGCAGTTGTGTTTAAAGCTGGGGAGCTCGTCATCACATCAGAGCAGAGGTGTTGCAGCTCATGAAATATGGCACTCTTTTACTGATTGCCCATACTTTTAATGTAATTATTGACCTTTTTTTTAAACCACACTGGCCTGTTAGCTGTTACATTATCCCCTTCCATTTTTTTCTTCTTCATATAGGCCTATGATCCAGCCCTTAAACACATCATAAACGCTCTTATATCCAAGACACTTTGGCCATTTGTGTAATTTCAGTGTTTTAAAAAAATCTCTCTTTTTTGGACATTCAACTTAGACAATTCCCAGATGGCACCGTTAAAAACTTAGACCATCTTTGTTTACAAAGATCACTAAATGGAAGCTGTATGAAATGTGCTTGTATTTGTTGTGTATAAAACAAGAATGTAATGTGCTTTTATCTGATGTATTTGTATGTTGTTTTCACCTTAGGAAGCCTATTAACAACAGGCAAAGGGACTACAGATTTTTTTTTAGCTAACTCGGGTGAATTTACATTATTCTTTTCCTAAAGAATGTTATTTAATGTACACTGTCCCTTTTAAAAAATGAAAGGTCCCATGGCATGAAAATTTCACTTTATGTGTTTTTTTAACATTAATATGCGTTCCCCCAGCCTGCCTATGGTCCCCCAGTGGCTAGAAATGGTGATAGGTGTAAACTGAGCCCTGGGTATCCTGCTCTGCCTTTGAGAAAATGAAAGCTCAGATGGGCCGATCTGGAATCTTCCCTTTATGACGTCATAAGGAGGAAGGTTACCTCTCCTTTCTCTGCTTTGCCCGCCCAGAGAATTTGGCCCACCCATGAGAAAGAGAGAGACATCATGGCTTTCAAACAAGCAAAGTGGCAGTTGGCCTATTTTTGTCAATAACCTAGCTTGGAAATTAGTAACTCTACAATAAGTAATGTAATAAGTAATGCAATACAGTAATGTAAATGCTAAATCCCCTAATACCTGTTGATACTACAACAATGCAAAGTATAGGCTCTGAACCTTGCAGTTTTTCCATATATCATGTAAGACTCGATTTCTCCATTTCTTTGCACAAAACTCTCCAGAAAGTGCCATTTAATGGTTTATTTTTCAAAAAAACTTCCCGTGGGGGCATACCCGCGGACCCCCTTAGGGAGAGCCCCCCCACATAACAAATCCCAATTTAACCCCTGGTACTATGGTTTGTAATTTTTCCAGTGTAAAGTACACAGTTAGTAGATTTACGATGTGGAAGTGGGACAAAGTGTCAAGAGTAAACACAGCTGTAGCTAATAACATGAACTCCTCACTAATGTTCAATCAGTTGCAGCTGTGTTTTCCATATTTAGCCTACATTCAGCCCCCTGTATGACACAAAGCCCAAATACTTCCGTTTGTATTGTTGTATTGTTCAGTATGCACTGCAGATTATTGACTCGATAGACCCCTGTGCCTGAAATCCAGTAGGATCTTTTCCACAGCCCTTTTGACTTGTTTTACACAGGAAACACACAGGTGCAACTGTTGACATTAACAATGGCTAGGTTCCAATCAAGGACAGTATGGACCTTTTCACAGCAGATATTTTGACTTGTCATAGTAGGAAAAGTAGCCTACAGCTGAAATTGATAACCTTAACGATGGCTCAATTCCATCAAGTGTCCCAGTAAGCTATTTCAGTGAGTCAGCATGAACAATACCAGGGCCTCTCCTAAGTGGAATGCAGCCATCATTAATGGTTTGGAATACACCTGTGCCTTTCCTACTATGACATGTCAACATGTCTGCATTGGAAAAAGGTCTATTGCAAGGGCCTGGAATTGGGGTGTTCAGTGTTTTAAGCCCCCAACGTCGTCTTCCAGGCAGCCGACGTCGGGGGCTTAAAACACCATTGAGCTGGAATTGGCGCACCTAACTGGAATGCAGCCATAATTAATGCACCTGTAAAATGTCCAAATATGTGCCATTAAAAAATGTTGACTATATGTCATGATTGAAACCCATATAGAGACTGATATATAAAACGTTCTCAATGTCTGGTAACTCCTTCTTGTTTTACAGGAAGTATCTTTGTTTCAGGACATTTTGACTTGTCGTAGTAGGAAAAGCACAGGTGTAGATAATGAAATGAATGGTGGCTGAATTCCATTTAGCTGCTCCAGTTTCAGGCTCCCTGTATTGTGCATGCTGTCAAGGCGTACTGGGACACATGAACAGAGCATAGCCATTGTTAATGTAATTAGTAACACCTGTGCTTTTCCTACTATGACAAGCCAAAACAACTGCTGTGAAAAGGCCTATAAAAGATCTGTAGTTTGTAATGCCGCGTTCAGAGTTGATTGTGTGTGTGTCCAGAACTGCACTGCACAGAATATATATTACCCTTTATTCATTAACCCTTGTGTTGTCTTCCCGTCGACCATGAAAAAAACACTTTAGTTATCCCTATCTCAACGTTTTTGTCGCTTTTTCAGATGTTTCTGTCGCTTTTTCAGACATTGTTTGCGCTTTTTTCGACATCTCATATTTGTAATATAAAAAAAAGCTGTGAAAACAAAAGAACAACATATGGGTTTACCCTCGTATCATCTTCCCATCGACCATGCACTTGTTGTCCTCCCGTTTGGTTTACCTGTTTATGAAGCATAAAGTAGCCTATAAATTATCACCCAATTCTGGATTACAGCTTCTTAGTCAACGTCATATCCATAGACTGTATAATATTAATGGACAGAGCATGTGTGACGTCACCCATTGGTTTGTGGAGATCTGCTATGAATCCTTGAGTTTGCCGTTACGGGTGCAGCCCTTCTGGTTGCGGATGTGACGACTTTAGACGAGAGGGAGGAGTGAGGGAGGAGCTGCTTACACTACGTTACGTTACACACTTTCACTGGCAATCACATCATAGCCACGCCCTAAAACACCCCCTGCTTTATCGCAGATTTTAAAATCAACGAGACCATAATTCAAAAAAATGAACATCATTCTGTGTTGCAGAAGACTTAAAACTAGCGATTGAGACCATAAACTCATTATGAAGATGTTTACTGAGGTAATCGCCGAACCGGATGCTTTGTCCATTAATATTATACAGTCTATGGTCTATAACTTACTTATTAACTTATCTTCACCCGGGTAAGTAGTGATCATCAATTAGCGTATGGAACCATCCATGTTATTTTTGGGAAATTGGGTTAAAAGAAACCCCTACTTCTGATATACAATCTTTGAAAACGGGTCAAATTTGACCCGAGGACAACACAAGGGTTAAATTCACTTATAAAATGTGTGTCAAAGTAATCTTTTTGTTTGTTTTTTAATCACTAATCCAACCCAAATTCCTTGTATAAAAAAGGGACCATTTATGTGCTATGCTGGTACTGATTAGCAGCTTCATCAGGCCAGTGAGGTTTTAGAGATTGAACACTGTTTGTAGAACAGTAACCTGTGGTTTAGTAAGCTCAGGCACACAGGGCAAATGTGTAATCTGCCCACCTACACAGTAACCGTACACTGCAGTACCCAGGCAATTACAAGAAAAACAAGTTTGAGTTTACATTCTTCACAAATTCAGTTAATTGACATCTATAGTTGTGTGTGTTTTCTTGCAGACAGTTGTGTAATGTAACTTAGTACGTTTACTTAAGTACTGTACTTAAGAACAAATTTGAGGTACTTGTACTTTACTTGAGTCTTTTCTTTCCATGCCACTTTCTACTTCTACTCCGCTACATCTCAGAGGGAAAAATTGTACCTTTTACTCCACTACATTCATCTGACAGCTTTAGTTACTTTACAAATTAAGATGTTTGCACACAAAACACACATAGTCTATAAAATACGACGTTTTCTTATAAATTAAACTTCAAGTCCAGCTGAAATGATTACACCGTTAAAGACAGAACTGTTTGGATCGTTTCCAGTTTCTAAAATGTGAGGATTTCTCTAAATCGAGTACATTTACTTTTAATACTTTAAGTACATTTTTTCTGATTATACTTACATACTTGTACTTAAGTAACACTTTCAATACAGGACTTTAACTTGTAACAGAGTGGTTTTTTTTTTTACAGTGTGGTATTAGTACCTTTACTTAAGTAAAGGATCCGAATACTTCTTCCACCACTGCTAACAGAACAGGATCCAGTTTCAGGGAGCTTAAAAGGGTCAGCTGGCAGAAAGGCAGCCTGGGCAGCTGGAAGACTGGCTGTTTCCAGAAGTATATATAACAAAAAAATGTCTAAGTGTGGGCTGCCATGGTTTCACTGCACAATGGCAAGGGTGCGGCTGAAACTCAACACAAACCCCCCCCCCCCCCCCTCACGAGATGATTAGCCCCTGAAGAGATGGCTGGATGTAAGTGGGACTCATCCTCCTCGCTGCTAGCTGATTTTGCAACACTCATCACTTGAGAGTCATCACTTGACAATATTCTGCACTTTGCATATTTATTTATTTATTACTCTGTCACCTCCTACTGTGCAATATCCCATTTCTTTACTCATCTGTATACATATATGTTTTTACCTGTCTGTTTATAATAGAGGGGTTTATAGTGTAGCCTAAATCTTGATATTATTATTTTTTATTACTCTTATTCTATTTCTTATAATACTTTTTGTATATTTTTTTATTATTATTTTTTTTTACATATTACAGTATGTACAGTAGTGCAAGTTGTGAGTTTTCTGACTCCCCACCTTCTTCTCAGCTTGTCCATGGTAGTTGTCACCATTGACCTATGTGTTGCACATACATCACTAACAACAATCCTGTGAAAGTAGACTGCCATCTAAATTAACCCTTGTGTTTTGTTGATATTGGCTTTAAAACAAAAAAATGATTACAATTTCTTGTCTTTTCTTCGGACCTTTTTCCACACCCAATGTATAGAAACGTCTCGGAGTGGTAACTCAAATCTTATAGAATCATAAATAGGCTGTGATGGATTAAAAAAAAAAATCCATCACTCTGTGAACTGCAGGTAAAATGGACACAAGTGAAACTAGAAAAAGCATATTAGGGTGATAGTAGAAAGTAGTTGAAGGAGGGACAGAGTAAAAGACTGCATAGAAACTGAATGAAAAGGGGGGAGAAAATGTAAAAAAAAAAAAAAAAAATTCTTTATTGCTTATCTTACTCACAGTACCTATACAAATCGTATTCTATGATTTAGGATGCTAGTTTATATAGCTTTATGTAGGCACTTATATTTAATTGAATGGGTTTTCATCATTCAGTAAAATGACACTCAGGTGAGACGTATGGCCCCGCCCCCAGCGCCCGGAGCGCTCTGATTGGCTGATTCGAACAGCACTGTCCACAAACACACAGCACAGCAGCGGAGAACATGAGTAACTCCAAATAACTGGAGTGCCAAGTCAGATTTCCACAAGGAAAACGCTTTAAAAATCAACTCAAAGTGCCCGGACTTTCTGCTTGAAGACTCTATACCCTACCGTTTTCCTGGTAAGTCTAAAACGTGTACTTCATCTTTTTATTAAAGCGAGAATAAGCGGGGTGAGTCTATCCGAAAGTTTTCTCCTGCGAGGAGAAAGAGGTTTCCTCCTGTTTCTCCCCAAAATCCATGAGGGAGCCTCGTGGAAGCTGTTAGCAAAAAATACTGAAAATACCGTTATTTTCTCACAACTGAAGTGCAGTGTGTTTTTCAAATGATAATTCCCATACATATACTGCCAGGAGTGCAGAACTGACGGAACATTGAAGTATAATAAAAGTTTAGGGTTTTGCCTAAAACGTCTTCTACGCAGCTAGCTTAAAGTCTATCTTTATTGACGTGACTTTCACATAAAGACTGTGGTTATGTTTATGACTCAAATGTTAAATAAACGATGTCCTTTGCTTTTTACACGAGCCACAATCAAATTCAAACGGAAAGGCTGCAGTTCGAACTAATTTAGCGTTAACATCCCTGCACTTTTACAGTCTATCTCACTGTTCCGTAATGGCAGTTAATTGACTTTGACAGGTCTGAGCGTGCTTGTGTTGAGTGTAAAACAACAGCTTTCAGTCTGGAGCATGCGCACATGCATTTAAATATCCTTGATTGGCAGGTAGGCATAAATAGGTAAGAGGATCAGTAGTTTACTATGTCTCTCATTATAATAATGTGACGTTGCAGCGGTTGGTTATAGGATTAAGTGAATGTTGTGTCTGTGATGAGTTCATTAGGAAGAGCAGGGTGCAATTCTCTCTCATGCTGTTTTTTTTGTTTGTTTTTTTTAGATCAAAACACACACACACACACACACACACACACAGGCATTTTTGACCCTGCTAGTGTAGCTATTGTGTCCGGGACAATAACGAGGGAGACACTTATATCAAGTTGTGTACATATGTGACAATCCTGGTTTCCTGTTTGAGGAAAAAGGATGAAGTAAATGCTCTGCAGGTGCTTCCTGCACTAAGGGTTACACCAGGGAAAGGCCACTCACACTCTGGTGATGAGTTAATGGAGATATTTAGCCTATTTTTGTCTTCACAACAACAAGATTTTTTTTTAATTTTTTTATTCATTCTATATGAATTGCTGAAAGAGTAGGAGATGTGGGCGTCGATTCAGAGGTCTGGAACCAGGCTACTTACGAATATTGCTGTGTGAATACATTTTCCCACATCCAATGACATGCACTTATTGGATGTCACTATAACTCATGACTCAAGCAAAAGGAAGGGTGTGAACGGGCGCAGGCGCGTCGTTATAATTCCTCCACATGCAGTTCATGAAACGTAACATGTAATTGTCCCACACGTATGTATGTAATCAGCATACCCTCCAATCATTTCCTACATCACCATTAATCCGAACCACTAATCGTCTGATGGGTCAGCTTTCTGCCTTGCTGTTGAGAAACTGACTTGTATCAGATTGCATTAGGATTAGAGTCGGTGATCAGTTAAATGTGCACCCTGTGTTTAAAATCTTACGTTACTTAAAGTTACACTAAGCTAGCTCTATATAACAAAACACGCCTGTCTTATCTGCCGTTGTCTCGCAGTCTCTTTCACACCTACATTCCAGGATAGGAGGGAAAAACCGCTCTGGGTTGTTTTGCATTTCTTGAAACCAATCCCAATCGTCTTGGGGCAGCGCTAATCTCCGGACCACAGTGAAGGTGGCTCTGCATAATGGTCTCGTGAAGGAACTTGTTTTGAATATTTGCACCCCGATAAAAGAAAACGCCACGTATAAAATGAAGTTAACTGTTCACACAATACAGTAACGTGAGCTATTTAAATTAGCTGGATACATGGTTAAACGTCATTTGCTCTTACCAGTGTACCGCCGTGTGTAACATTACTTCATCCACAGCAATCCTGCCACAATCGGTCCCAAAACGTCCCAGTAAGATAGTAAATGCCATAACGTTAAACATGCACTTTGTAAATCTTTACAATTTTCCCCCGAAAGAACCAAGCAGGCCTGCCTTGTTGCACGATCCAAATTTTCTTCAAAACTTGCCATTTTCAGCGTGTAGCTTGCTAGCTCGAAGGTTGTCGTCGTTTCCTGAAAGGAACGGAGTTTGGCAAGGCGAGGGACATCCGGTGGAACATCCGATGGCGCTGGACGTTCCGGCCATTATCCACGGAATGAACTTACGTCGATCCAGACTATATCGGCCCCACACACGCGGTGAAGCTGCAACAGAGAATGTGTCCGTCCCCACTAATTGAGTTTTTATTCTAATTTGCACAAGTATATCCTGCTGTCAGTTTGGACTCTCTCCAAGCAAAGAAAGTCATGAGTCAAACTTAATTATAAGCACTAAGTCAACCCTGTCCATCCCGGCATTTGATTTGTGTCCGTTCTTGTCTGCTTGGCTTCCTTTGGTAAATGTGGTGCTTGTTCCAAGATCCCAGCTTGTGACCAAAGGTGACCGGGCCTTTGCTGTCAGACTGTGGAAAACTCTGCCTATCAAAATCAGACATGCTACATCATTAGCATCTTTTTAATCCCTACTTAAAACTTTCATTAATAGGAAAGTGTTTATGAATATTGAATATGCTGTTAGGTTTTTAACATCCCTCCTTGGCCATTTTTTTTTCTGTCTTTTTAACTTGTCCTCAGGTGTTATGTTTTTATGATCCCTCTGTTCCTTTTTAATTTATTTCATTGTTATTTTTTGTTCTTGGTTGTATCTGCTGTTTTTTTTTCTGAAAAGCACTTTGTAACCTGGTTAAGAAAAGTGCTTTTTGTTTGGCTTTGGGCAGGAATAATTTTCTAAAAGTCTATCCAATAAATTTGCTACTTTTGAGTCGGCGATGTGACTTTTGTTTAGGAGCTGGGACTCACTGTGTCTGACTGAAGGTGTCATTGTTATGATGTTGTCCCTTAGACTGCACTAGGATCTGCCACCAGATCACTGACAATACAGTACAGCACTCTGTTTCAGACAAAGCTGTCACTGCCCAGCTCTCAATGAATGTGCCCACGCATAAGTAGCAACCCCAATTCCAACTTCTCTTCATAACCACCATCTGCTTGATCTTTGGCATCAGGCCTCGCAGTGTGGGCCTGCCAGGGCTCCCGAAGGAAGTTAAGACACACACACACACACACACACACACACACACACACACACACACACACACCAGATGAGACAAAGAAGGCTTAATGAGTTAAAAATGCACGTGGGCACATATGGGCTGCGATGCTGCGTGTGGACCGGACACAATGGAGATGATAATGAAATCTTGGATTACCCCTCATTTATTTAGGGTACAGTTTACAGGAAGGGAATGGTAATGGTGGGGGCTGTTTTGTGTTTGTGTGTGTGTGTGTGTGTGTGTGTAAAATGGGGTTTGTTATTCTGTAGGTGCATGCGTTTAGATACTGTATATAGTTGCAGAGAAGGGCTGACATCATGCATTCTTCATTCAGGAGATGGTGGTTTGGATTGGTAACGTGATGTGAGATAATGGAGTCATCTGTGTGTTCTTTGAATGCTACAAGTCATTATATGAACACAGTATTCTTTTGACATCTTAGAACTAAAATCCTCATATTGAGGCTGGTGAAAAATGTCTATTTGGTTAATTTAAGTCTGATTTGCATTCCTGGTAGTACATTAAAATGAGTTTCAACAGTTTGCATTCACCGATATTGTCATATCCTGTCGGTTTGAGGGGCTGCGTTTTTATTAGAATTTTTCTTTGTTTCCGTTGTGGTGTCACTTTGTTAAAAGCCATCCTTTTTAATCACTCTTTGTATGGCTGGTGTGAGTGTGTCTCTGCTCACAGAAGATCTAAGGGTGCACAGGGTTCTCCCGCCATGTCTTAGCACTGGTAAAGGCTTAAGGTGAAAGGTAACCCATGTTTTTAAACCCCTCCTCTCCTCCCCACACACTAACTAGGGGAATTATGTGACAAACATGGCTAATAAGGCTGATCTCGACGACCCCCCCGCCAACCTTTTGCGTCTCCTTGGCCTGACCTTCTGTGAAGAGTTGGGAACGGGCAACGTGGCTGTTTGAGCTACTCAGGCTTATCTGAACTGACCCCGATAAAGCTTGTTACATGGCAACACTCTGGGTTGTCTCGGGAAAGAACTTGTTTTGGTGGAACATTTGCACCCCGCCAAAAGAATCGCCACATACAATAAATGAAGTTAACTGTTGACACAATACAGTAACGTGAGCCATTTAAATTAGCTGATACATGGTTAAACATCATTTGCTCGTACCAGCGTATCGCAATTTGTACATTTTTACTTGCCATTTATGAGCATGTTGCCAACGTTGCTCAGGGATTCTAGTTAATGTTCCTCGATGTTACCGGAATTTAAAGTTAACCCAAAGAAAGCGGAAAGTGAGGGACATCCGGTGGAACTTCCGGCGTTTCGGAACTATTGGGTAAATTAACTGTTGTCGATCCAGACTATGTTTGTAGATCCTAGTTTGTGGATAACTAATCCTTGATTGTTGGCACAACGCTGACACACAATGACCGTGATCATTTGGTGTGACTGGATTTAAAATCTCCCATGTGAAATGTTATCGGTAAAGGAAGGGCTCACATGATTAACTAATGTTGACAATAAAGGAGGAGCCCAGCCCAGCCATGCTTCACATAAGTATTTACACTAGTAAGTTTGTAGGAGTAGACTTCCCTTATGGCCTGGCAGTTTTTGGCTGCATGGTAAATGTCATGTTTGAAATCAAAAGGTTTTTGCAATTTTCCCTCCTGGTGCGCCTATCTGTCAACAGCTTCACGTCCCAGTGCATTCATTTAATGAACACATGATGTGATGCGCTCGTGTGAGCACTTCATTAGGGGATGACTAACGGTTACTAAACGTTTAATAACAGCTGATGGCGAACAGCTGAGTGAAAATCAACTGTCGGATTGGCGTGATAGTGCCCTTAGGTCTTTCAAACTGCGGGCCTGCAGCTGAAGCGATGACGTCATTACGGTTAGTTGGCCTGTGTGTGTGTGTGTGTGTGTGTGTGTGTGTGTGTGTGTATGAGGTCAGCAGAAACGGCTCAGAGTGGGCATCATTCCAGGCCTGCTGTAGCTTAAAGGATGCTCTGCCTGCATGTTGGTTACTGCTGATTGACTCAGCCAACTGATCGCTGACATCATGCAGGGGAGGAAATTTAAAAATGTGGAAGATGACTCAAAATGGAAAATTGAAACTGTATGTTCAGGGTTTGCAGTTGGCGCAGGTTGGTGCCATGATGGTACTCTGTAAGAGAACTGGCTTGTGGTGGTTTGGCTGTTGCCCCGTGTAGTAATTTTTTTCTGGCAAAGTCAACAGTCTGATCTCCAAATGTGGATTACTGGGACATGGTAAACTGTACAGCTAAGGCCTCTGCATGTTTCAGACACGTCAAAGTGCACATTGATGTGAAACCCGACAGCTTCACGCAGCCCATTCATTCATATGTTTTCATAAAACTGATTAATTTGCTTGCCCTAAAGCAGATGTTTTGGTGTCTCCTCTTGTAGTTCCTGTAAAACATTGGAGTCACTGTTTAGATATTCTCTTAGTCACCAAAACGGGCAAGTACTGCTTATCTTGTTGCTGTTTTGAAATGTTGTGTGGAATCTTTTGGTCAAGTCATCTTAGATGTTGTGTTCAGTTACTGTTGTAATGAATAGAGCACTGTGGGAAACCCTGAAGTCTTAAGTCTTGTTTGTTTCAACAGTAGAGCATATTCTATCTACTTAGAGACTATCAACGACTACTGGCTCTGTTTACCAAGGCAAGGAGTGACATATTTTGTAAGGCTACAGAACTGACCGTAAAGATACAGTTGGATAAAGATGTGTCCTTTTTAAAAAGTAACAGAGTTTTAAAGAAGGCAAATCTGAAATACATGACTGATTGTATTTTCTGTTTGTGTGCTGCAAACTAATCAGTCTCTTTTCACCGACCTGGAATCGGCTTCTTTTGGTTCCTCTGCTGGTCTAGGTTATAGAAGGCATGGCAGGAAGCCTGATCCTGAGTCAGCAGTGAGGGGCTTTGAAGTCCCGGAGAACACCGAGTGGCGTGTATTGAGCTGTGGATTAGCATCAACAAATCAAAATGGGATTGGCAGGTGGCTCCCACTCAGCCAAGCCTTTAAGATGGACTTTACTCACAGTGTCCCACCTAAGGAAAGACCGCTCCAACAAGGACAGGAGGAAGGAGGCCAAGAAAAGTTTTAATCCTGCTTTAGAGGGGGATAGTCTTTTGCCATGGAAAACCATGATGAGCAAGCTTGTGCAGGCCCAGGGGGGACTGAATCACTTTTAGAACGTAAAGTTTCATTGAAGACGTTCAACAACAGACCGTTGACGTATATTTACTTTTTCATTCTCAGCAACTGAATGAATTTCCCTCTCGACACAGTGCAAGCCGGGCCCCATCTGTAATGAAAAGGGGGAGTCAGGGCTCTAAATGAAATTCTCCTCCGACAGGGTAATTAAGTCCAGACACAAAGGGCTCAGCAGGATGGAGTTTAATAGAGGAGGAGTTAGTATTCTCCAGGGGGAAGTTTGGCCCAGCAGAACCCTTTTTTGGACTGCGGGGAAGGGCGCAGGAGGTTCACTGGCCTGCAGCCACTTCACACCACGGCTACTGGGCACGCACACGTTATTACTCATCTGTATCTGTCTGCTCAAGTCAATCAATTTAAATTCTATAAATTGTGTTCAGTAGAATCCAAACTGAGAAGCTTCCAGGTTTAAAATAAATGATGCAAAAGAAGCTATGTCCAAAGGCTAGGTTATTATGCTTGAAACAAACTAGTTGGTATGACCTGCCATGACACTAGGGATAACAGTACACACTTTTCAGACAGTCTGTTCTTGAAGGCACTCATGCTGTTGCACTTGGCTCTATACACACAACGTGATGGAAGTAACTGTGTGAAGAATGAAAGAACACAGCTTGAGAGAAAAGATAAAATCCTGATAAATGTGCTCTGCAGCACGCCTGGCCAATCACTGTGCTAAGCCGCCGTGCACGTTGAATTGTCGGTTTCAGAAAGGGGGTTTCAGGTGCTTTCCTATGATCTGACAAGCCCTTTGCATGAAGCATACTGGGCCCCTTAAGACTCCATCACATGCAGAGTGGTGAACAGCAGCAGAGACGATTTTCCCTTTTTTTTTTTTTCTCCAAGTTGTTTTTGAGTTGGTAAATGAAAAATGATTGGGCTGAAAATGATTCAGTACTCCAAAGAAAAAAAGCTTTCAGGAAATATTAGAGAAAACCCATCATGAAAAATTTTGCGTAACGGAAGAATAACTTCCAGGAAATTAAATTAGAAAATAAAACATTAATTTCTCCTGGGACTCCCACCTAAATAAAATGCCTTTAAAGACCCATAGGGGTTCTTGAAACTGCACATGGCTGTCTTTGATTTTATTTTTTGCTCATGTTTACTTTGTTTTTATTCCCCTGACACACGCTCAACACCGTGGAGTGGAAAATCAAAAGGACATCGTCGCCTGAACATTCCACTTTTAACTCATTACGTAATGCGTTCTCATTTTTCTTTTGTTTGCACTTTTATGCACGGTTGCTCGCGTGCACTACCGGAGCACCGCGGGCAGCATGCGTGCGCCACGCGCTGTGTGTTGTGATGACGGAGCGTCGTGGAGGTGGATGCACTCTGCTGTCTGGAATAGCGCTGATCCTCTTAAATGATTACTAGATGAGACCAGGGAGAGGCGACCTGCGTGGGCAACATGCGGACAGATGTCTCACCCCCACCCTCAACAACACACGCACGCACATGCGCACACACACAGCATCTATGTTTAGTTCAGGATACAGGGAAGCTCGTACTTGATCCCTTTCCTTTTAATAGACTCCAGTCTATTATACCGCTCATTTGTACCTAGACAAAGGCAATTCCTTTCATTTATTCAGCACCTTTTTCTGGCAGGAAGTGGATTGTGTGTAGAGCACTATAAGGAGAAAACAGGCCTCCTACTGAGGACAGTTATCTTAAGTAGTTGTTGCAGCTTGTTTATCCCTTCAAATCAAATTTGCTGAGTTGAAGATTGTCTTACGGTGCAGATCCACCTGGCCATGCGACGCTTCTGTCGCGACGCGCTCCACTTATTCCTATGGGTGACTTTAACGCGCCCGCAAAGCATCCCGCGAAATGCTGCGCGTCAAAAAAGCTGGCCGATGCCCATCTTTATGCAAATGAATCCGTTGAACGCGACTATCCAATAGAAGTAGAAGAAAATCTTTCAAACTGACCTTTGTCGATCTGAAATGAAGACAGATTCAGCAACTGCATGGCCCATTTCTCGCTTAAAATGTTTTCAGAAACACGTTCCGGTGAACTATTTTCGTAAAATACTAGATCGTATTCCGAACTGGCCGCCATTACTGTCGTTTTGAAATTCGGGAGTAGCCAGACCCACGTGACGCGTTCGTCCAATCAGCTCCCGGTCAAGGGCGTGGAGCATCAACCATGGATGTATGACGTCGCGACACCACGCTTCAGTCGTGTTGCCAAAGTGGATCTGTACTGTTGGTGCACCCACACATTTAATGTCATTAAATTCATTATTTTGTGTTTGTTTGTGAATTCCTGCAGGCCAGATACCACATCGACTTTAAATGTATCTTGAATTACCAGTGGAATTGCATTCTGAATATGATAATAGCCTCAAAATCTGCAGTTTCTGCAATTGCACATGTGTAACACTGCAATGCGTTTGTAAATTTAACATCTGGAAACACCATCTGAAGATAATACCTAAAAAAGTGTGGAGTGGAGTCCTGGAAATAGCAGATTTCCTGAGGGGATAAAATGGCAACAAAGCTTTTATTTCACTCCTAAATACAGGTTAGTCACTCCAAACCTGACCAGGGTCTTTGTGTACCAGCTTTTCTGTGCCTCATTTACTCAGTTACAGTTTTTTTTTCAATCGCTTTGGCACAAAATTTTTATTGAGTAATCACCTTTTGCAGGTCACATAGAGTGATGTGCTCTATGTTCCACGTGGTGTGAGGATTTTTTTTTTCCACCAACTTTTTTTTATTTAAAATTTCATAACACGTGACATACAGCACAATCCATGGTGAACAAAGCATAGTGAGAACAGCGTGTCACTTCCCTTCAATTCCCCATACCGGACCCCAAACCAACCCAGTTCAGGTCCAAAACAGACGGGGACACACAACACAGACCCATACACACTGACAAACACACGTGGTGTGAGGATTTTACTTAGAGTTTTGACAATTGTAAGTTTGTTGTCAGTAAATGTGCCAAAGCAATTTGGAAAAAAATGTAATCCTAATGTGGCTTTAACAATATAGTAATGGCTCACATGTGCACCATGTGTGAGTAAACTGAATGGGGAATTGGGATTCTTAGAAAGTTGTAAATTCCCTCTCTGTTCTATGAACTGGGCTTTCACAGAAACGCCCAAAATAACATTGTTCATATGAAGTACAACTTCATCATGAGCTCGACGAAGTTGATCCACAAAGAGGCTCTGATGCGTATTTGGCCCCAAAGAAATAATACACAAATGCATAATCGCAAAAACTGCCACATCTTTTGGATGCAACATCTTGCTGACAGAAGCAGGAAGGTTCTGGAGGAAACGGCACATTACAGATGGATGGCAGAAGAGCGCCAGCATTGCCGGATGTCTTTTTTCTCCCGGCAACCGTTGGGGAATGTGCGTGGTAGTGCTCAGTGTCACAGTGTCGAGCCCTGCCCTTTCCAGCGTGCCACTCCCAAGTTCACCGCCAATATAAAACGTGTTGTGTCTTCGCCTCCCCCTCCCCCTTTTTTTGGCTTTCGATTCTCTCGCCCTCCTCTGTGCTTGACATTTGACTGTGTGTGGGTGCCTTTGGTCCCTGTAGGGAGTCACGCTCTCAGGCTCTGCTGGGGCCCCAGATGCACACAACTGGAGTCCAGAGCCAAAGATTTGCCCTTTTGTTCTTTGTTGTTAAGTGCGAGCCCTCTCGAACGCCTGCACGCTGAAAAGAAGCAGAGCCATTCTGGATTGTTTCCCTCTTCTGAAATCCTAAATGTCGTCGTTCCGTCACTGTTTCTGGTTATTCCGCTTCATAGCCTTGAGGACATTGCTTTAAAAGACTTGAAAGAGGAAGAAAACCATCCTTTTCAAATCCTCTAGCTGCAACAAATCAAGTTTTTCAGTGCTGGTCTTTGACCTTTTGACATTTTTGACTTTCTTTTATTTCCATTCTTTTTCCTTCTTTCTACAAATAAAGAGTAATTCTCTTGAATTTCAGATGTGATTGACCCACAGTCACTGAATGTTGGCACAGCACAAGGTATCGCTTGGAGCATGTTGTGGTTTTAATAGCTTAATTTCAGCGGTTGATCTGCTGTTCAAAATATCATTGAACGAATACAAGAGCATGCGTAGTTGTCTTTGCCAGAACGTCATTGTAGACTTCAGGCTAATTTCAGGCATTCACTTATTTTCATGTCTTCTGAGTATTCCGTCGCATGTGTGATTTTGTGCCCCAGGACACTTGGATGTAATATCTAACACAGTATGTTCAAAAAATGAGCCTTGCTAATGTCAGTCAGACAGCACTTCAGTCTTCAGAACTGAGCTGGTTGGAACAGCTGTGGACACCCAACATCTGTGCATCTCAGTAGCTCGTGTGACGTCATGTGTTCTGTTCTTTGCTTTCTTAGAGTTTTGCTCACCCCAAGGCAAACTTGTTGGAACCCTTTCCACATGGATGCAGCTGTCAACTCTCTTGACATCGACATCAACAACCATCCAAAAAAAAAAAACAGAACAAGCTTATTGTTTTCCTGCTTCCCTCCCCGAACTTTCTGATGAGTGCCGGTGTGGGAGCTTGGGTGAGTTCTCTGTTGGGGCTACAGGGAGGTGGGGGTGGGGGGGATGAAAAGGAAGTGGAGGTAACCCCCACCTCACCTCCTCTATCCCATCTCATTCCATTTCATTGCACCCTGGTTGGGGAGTTCCTGATTGCGCTGCTGGCTTGGAAATGAGGTGTGTGTGTGTGTGTGTGTGTGTGTGTGTGTGTGTGTGTGTGTGTGTGTGTGTGTGTGTGTGTGTGTGTGTGTGTGTGTGTGTGTGTGTGTGTGTGTGTGTGTGTGTGTGTGTGTGTGTGTGTGTGTGTGTGTGTGTGTGTGTGTGTGTGTGTGTGTGTGTGTGTGTGTGGTGGGGAGGGTGGCAAGCTAACAAAACAATAGAGGCTTTGTGAGAGGGTCCCGCCGTGACAGGATTGTTTGGTGGGGGGGGAAGCAGAGGGGCGGTCAGGGCTTAGCCAAGCGTAGCCACTTCATTAGTCAGGGCTCTCCTTTTGCACCTCCTCCTCCCATCCATCCTCCCTCCCTGTCATTCCCTCGCTGCCTTTCCTTCCCCACTCACTCGTGGACCCACAGAGGCAGGAGCCGCTCTGAATGGACAGCACTGAGCCTAGCGCAGGGTTTTGACTCAGCATTGATGATGAGGATGTGCTTTTGAGGCTGACCGCAGTTGTTTGGCGCAGCTTCCTCGCCCAGTACCGTACCATTTTTGTTCTGAGGTAAGTTGTCTTGTGTTGTCATCCTTCCTGTCACGTCCCGTCCTTGGCCGCTGACTTGCATCTTCTCTTCCCCTGAGCTGCAGTTTTGGTGTCGGATGACTGCACGCAGCACTCATTAGGCATGCCTTTTGATGAACAGCCGAGGATGCAATTTAAGTGGTTATTAAGGCATTTCTATGACTACGCTAGTTTTCTTGGCTTCTTCTAGCGTTTTCATCACTTTGTGCATGATGACATCAGGTGAGAACACCATAGGGCTAGAAGTTTCTCAAACCAATGTTGGGTGTAATGTTGGTTGGATGGTTTATGTGAAGTGATATTTGTGTGTCTGCGGAGCATGGGGGGGGAGGGGGATATGGTGGTGTTAGGAGACTATTGCCTCAGCTGTGTTGACCAAATTATCAGTGTTATTAGGATCTACGTCCTTGTGATTGCTTTCTCCCCCCACCCGCTGCCTCTCTTTGTCAAACGCACACACCCTCGGGGACAGTGGAGCGTCGGGGTAATCCTTCACATCCTGTGTGGGAAAGGGCAGAGAGGAGCACTCAGACTAACCTCATCACTTCCTCGTGAGAAAGTCTGATCCACTAAAACCCACTGCTTGTCCAGAAAAACAACAACATCCCGGCTGTTTTTTTAATTTATTTTTTACCCAGAGGGCTGTTCGCGTCATCCCGAGTGCTTGTTTGCAGCTTATATCCTGTTCAACTGTCCTCCTTTTAATGTTTCTCCATTACTACTTTATCACTACTCGGGGCATCACAGCTACATGGTTTTCAACTTTCCCAGCTGATTCACCAGGATACCTTGCGACATCTGAATTTAATGTCTTGTAAATTTGATTTATTTTTTTGCAGAGGAATCACACTGACAGTGTGTACTGTAGATGAAAGAGCCCCATGTCTGAAATTAGTGTAAATACTGCATGTACTTGATGGGATAATCTTGAATTAAGCTTCAAAGTAATTGTGTGGAGCCAGTTAAGCTTGAATGTCATTCACAGGGTTCTTTGATGTCTTTCTCCTGTCCCAGGAGTCCGAGTAGGGCTGGGCAATATATCGATATTATATTGATATTGTGATATGGGATTAGATATCGTCTTAGATTTTGGATATCGTAATATCGTGATATGACATAAGTGTTGTCTTCTCCTGGTTTTAAAGGCTGCATTACAGTAAAGTGATGTCATTTTCTGAACTTACCAGTCTGTTCTAGCTGTTCTATTATTTGCCTTTTTTCCCCACTTAGACATTATGTCCACATTACTGATGATTATTTATGTAAAATCTAAGTGTGAAGCACCAATTGTCAACCCTAGAATATCGCCGCAATATGGATATCAAGGTATTTGGTCAAGAATATTGTGATATCTGTTTTTCTCCCAATCGCCCAGCCCTAAGTCAGAGGGCTCCAGGGTAGGGCTGGACGATAAACCACATATTATATATTATTAATCTCTTACTGACCTAACTTTATTATCATCGCAGTGAGTTTTCAATAGATACATTGTTTGAATGCTGAATACTCAAACTCAGAAAATCTGCTACAACCAATGATACCAAACCAGTCTGGTCAAAGACCGCTCCAGAATTTTAACTGGGCATGCAGTAATGAATCAATACCGATGTATTGAAGTGAAGAGATAGATAATGTATTAGAACAATATTCTTTACTGTACTCCAGTGAACGCTCTTTTAAAGGAATAGTTTGACATTTTTGGGATATGCCATAATTCATTGGTACTGCTGAGAGTTAGAAGTGAAGATTGATACACTCTCAGGTAAGGTACGGAGCTAGAATTAGACGTGATTAGCTAAGTTTAGCAGGGGGAAAGGCTAGCCTGGCTCTCTCCAAAATCTGTCTACCAGCCCCTCTAAAATGTACAAATTCACACATGGTCTCATTTGTTTTAGTCTGTACACAATCGGCAATCTAAATCAATGTGTGCTCTTCGAGGGAGTTGCGTGGTGGAACTATTTCTTGACTGTCAACAGTTTAATCCTTCCGCTCAGCATTTCTGCTGGTTGTCTGGCAACTCCAAGGTGATGGCAAGACTCTAGTCGCTGCTTCTTGCTGTTCACCAAGAAATAGTTACAGTATGTAAATCACCTGTTTTCTTTGCTTCTAGTCCATTAGAATGAGCTAAGATAATCGCCCCCCTGAATCCACACTTGACATGACAGTGAAATCAAACTTCTCATTTAACTCTTGGAAAGAAAGCAAACGGGGACGTTTCTTAAAATGTCAAACCGTTTCTTTAGAACTGTAGCTAGCCCATAATCGGACCCCATGAGAGGAAACTCGGAGGCAACCATTTGAACCTTCTTATTCCCACTCTTTGAATTGCAATGTGAGATGAACAACAGACCTTCTGGATATGATCTCTTTTAACCCAAGTCTGTCTTATCTCTCCACAGAATGAAGAAGTGAACAATCTGTGGTCACAGTCATGGCTGTCCAGGCTGGCATCCAGGTAGGCTCATCACCATCTAGATTAGATGTACTTTGATTGGCCAGAGAAGAAACAAAGTCCTTGAGTCCATTGCAGATAGTGGTACAGGTTAGAGATCAAGGAGTCCGAAACGTTCACATGGCTGTGTGTTCTTCAAGTCTCAACACATAAGTAGATGAGTTACAAATGTCAACATTGCAGTAGAGCTGAACTTGACTTTGAGACCTCATTATTGCACCCTGTTTGGTCAATCGGTACCATTCTTAGTGTCCGGGCAGTGAGTCACATCTGTGTGAAAAAAATTGGGGGGGAAAAAGTTCTCAGACTGTGCTATAGTTATTCCGGTTAAATAAAGCGGTGTTGACATCTGTCTCCCACTCAACAACTGCGGCGAGCCCACCTGTGTTCCAGCATGCCATCTTGTTGTTGTTATGCATGTCTGACTTTCCACCGTTTGGACCCCGAGGAGTTTCTCCGCACATTGTTTTTAAAGGGAGTGGGTGGAATGTGCAACACGTTTTTTCTCTCTCTCCTCCTTTCACTCCCAGCAACGAAATGTCAGCCATCCCAAAAACCCCAAACAACAAACGTATCGTGTTAACAGATTTGTCCCATGGCAGAATGTCGTCGTTGAGAAGGGCATTTCTCTGTCATCTGGTTTGGAAAGTCCTGGCTCTCTCCCCATCCGTCTTGGACTGTAGATATTGCAAAATATGTATCCCAGTTCTGCACACATAACATGTGGCAGGAAATGTCTCAGACTGATGCTAATGTGTTGACGAGGCTAAGAGGAACCTCCCCAGAGTTGTTGATGAACTGTGGTCGGATGCTCTAGCTTCAAATGCACCAAAAGATGGTGTTAATTAGGTTTGTTTGTGCCAGGAGATTTTTTTTATAGGTTGGTTTAAACTGTATGGTGCTTTATCTCTGTAGGCTTACGTTTCCCCAAAATCACTGTCACTTTGTCTAAAACGTGGGTAAGAGTAGTTTACATATAAATGAATCACCCTTTTAAGGACAATTCCTGTTTTTTAGTTCAAACTTGTTTTTACAGTGCATCTCATTCCCATTCAATACCAAAGACCGCAGAAAACAACAGTAAGGATTTCCTAATTGGCGAAAAAGATATAGACATTATAGACAGTCATTGTGTGAGGTCATATTTAGTTAATTCATGTATGTTTGTGGAGCACCCAAAATCCCACTTGCACTTCAAATAGAAGAAGAAATCTAGGAATTGGTGGATGATATTGTGTGCCATGGCAGGCACCCTGTGAGGGTATTGATCCGTATCAGGCTGTGGTGATGCTGCAGAGAACGTAACACTGCAGCTACTTCCAAAGCTCAGCTCAGAGCTTCACTGCCAATGTAGAGCAGCACAGTCGCATTCGATAACTGGTCACACTCTGACTGCTCTGTTCACCCATGCTGAAAATGTATGCACTCATGGAAGTATAAGTAGCATATGCGTACATTAATGCAACAGTAAAACACATTGTATATGATGTCTGCAGGTTTTGGTCTCATGCCTGGGATATCTGACGAACCTCAGAAATATTTGGTGATGGCTACAAATTGTTGCTGTGGGGTTAAAACCCTGTCACTACAAAGCAAAAAAAAAATGTATCTTTTAGCTCGATAGTGTTTCTGATTTGACCTTTCTAAACCTATAATCCTTCAATTTTTAAGTTCAAAAGTAGAAAGCAAAACACGGAAGTAACAAAGTTTAGAGGGATACAATCTCTGAACCAATCAGCTATCGGTCTGATGACGATTTAGTTTCTAGGGACAACAGCCAATATTTCTGTGGTGCCTGTACTTTTTGTAGGTGTTTTAGGTCCAGACGACTTTTCGGCCAATCTCTATGAATGGATATCTGCATAGGGTGCAGATAATAAATAAAAAAATAACGATAACCAATGGGTTCCTAGATTGCATTTTGGCCAGTGCGTTCAATCTCAATTTTCTTTTTCCCGTGGGCTACAGATTATCTGTTGACAGAGATTAATATAGATGCACATCAATGCAGATCAGGGTTAGGGAGATGTTGTCTCCTTGTAGCATCTTTATCAGGTAGCAAATAGAAACGCACACCAAATAGAATGCCCTCCAAGTATTTGAAAAGGGCAACACAACCTCGTTAGTTCAGCCTGACCAAACCAATCAGCTCTTGGTTTAGTTATGATCCTGAAAGGTCAAAGGTCAACAACCAGGCCATGAAGTTTGGGAAGTCAACAAATTGGGAGAGCTAAAGTAATGGCAAAGCACTTCAAATGTAAAGGAGTGGAAAGTCGTTCTGGTATTATTTAACTTGATCAAATCGTAACTTCTAGTTTAAGTTGGAGCTGGAGCTGAACATCTGACAAAGCTTAAAGTGAAAGTGGTTTATAGGCTTCATATACATGACTCATTGACATATGGCATGAAGAAAATGTTTTATAATAATGTGAACAGATGCTACAGTCATGAGAACAGCTTATATAATGAGAAAGCATCTTTAAGTAACCAGACCATAATCATGAGAGAAGACCATGATATAAGAAGATGACCTTGCATGGCATGTGTATGTATTTTCAGTTTCAACAGTGGCTTGAAATGATCATTTGTTGAATATTTTGCTGCATCCCACTTTTCTCATTGAGCTTCCTGCTATTGACTATTGTTTCAGGGGGTTTAGTGGTGTAACTGGCTCAGGTTAAGAGCATCAGATAAACTCCTAAAGCGTACCATGCCGGCCTCTCAGTCCGTTGCATTTCATACCAGGATTACCGAGCCACATTCCAGCGCCTAATGAGGACAGATGTGGTGAAAGAAACTGAGACTTTCTCTATACTCTGTGCAAGATTTCAGTTTACAACACAAGGCTTCTTTAAGAGCTAAATACTCTCTATGGACCTGTATGAGGTCAGGTGACATGGTGCGAGGCTGGATTATCTCACTGTTCAGTCGTCTTTTACGTAATTTCAACGTTACACTACGCTGCCTTATTTTCTAATTAGCCAGATGCCAGGAAAGGCACGTGTTGTTGTGAACCTGCTCTGCAGGCAGTTTGCCCTTCTGAACCGTGTTATGTAATGTGTGTGTGTGTGTGTGTGTGTGTGTGTGTGCGCACCAAGTGTCTGTCAGTGTGTCTGTGTGTCTGTCTGTGTCTCGGCTCATCCCTTTTTTAAAGTGGGGTGAACTTTTCAGTTTCAAACATCAGGCGTTTTTGCAACTTTCTCCCCCTTTTTTTATGTGTGTGTGTGTCCCTAGTCTTACATCTTTGTTACCACCCCCTTTTGGGTTCAAAGGTCACCCTGATGGGGACTAAAAAAACAAACAAACAAAAAAAACCTTCTTAAAGCAGTGATGTCCCATTGGTGTTTATTCTAAACATTTGTTTGCATGTCCTTAATCCTAACACAGAGCTAACTACAGGGCCCTGTGGGCTAAATGTCTCACCAGACAACCCAAATTACACATTGAGTTGATTAAATTAGGTAAATGAGTCAAAGTTGCCTGAAGTACAATGTTAAAAGGGACAGGGAGTTTAATTAACTTGTCACGAAGAGTTCTCCTCATCCTGTGAAAACAGTTGTATAGTGTCTTCTGTGGTTCTGGAGGCAACTTTATAAAGTAAAATAACCCTGATGATGTCATCAGAGTTGTCTCGGCTTGGGCCTGGGGCTTACATTTTTTAATGGAAAGTCTTGAGTTATAAACTGGAGGTGTAGGGTTTGAAAGAAGTGGGCATTTAAGGTGTGTGTGTGTGTGTGGGGGGGGGGATAAAAGATTCTGTTGAGTTGCATCATGGGAATTGCAGGATCAAGTGTTTTTGGATTTTGACCCATACTAGGGACTAAATGTCAGCATATCTCGATCTCTGCGGCTTTGATTTTGACCGTTTTTTTTTTTTTTTTTTTTTTTTCAATCTGTCGCTTGAGAAGCCCCCGATTTAATGGAAGTGCAATACTAAATCACTGGAGTAGCCCATTGGAGTTAAAAGTTGTTCACAGTTTGCAGTTATCTATATAAAAAATTTGAGTTTGCCTTTCTTTTAGACACGTTTAGGTCAAAATTGAAACCGTCCTATGAATTTAGACTCCTAATTTGTCAGTCCTTTCTACTTAGCATTGTGAGATTTAAACCTGTTGTTGCATCCCCAATAGGGCCGCACAATTAATCGCAATTTTATCGAAATCGCAATATTGACTAATATTGACATGTGTCAAACCATTCTGAATTAAGTACTGTGATGCTGCAGAGACATCCCAGCCTACAAATTGTATCCTACAAAGTAAATCACACTATAATCTTTTTTATTTATTTATATATTTTTCAATGAGAACGATACGAAAATGATTATTACTTCCAATATCGTGAATCATATCGCAATATCAGTCAAAAATAATCGCAATTATATATTTCTCATACCGTGCAGCCCTAATCCCCAGTTCCCTTATTTTTTTTTTTTTTAATTTCCCTTTACATAGTCCCAGTAAGGAGATTATGGACATTCAGTATCTGCTTGATCCAATTCTTTGTTATATAGCTATATCACAATGCACATGCACACACAGTCTCCTCAGCAGGGTTGTTGGGGCGGCTCTGAGCATCAGCAGTGCATTACTGTATAACAGGCCTCTCTGTCTGAGTCGACTGGCCAGAAGGCTTCCTGTTTGTAGGCAGAACGAACGCCATGAGTTCAAGGCCCCAACAGGACTGGGCCTTGTTTTAAGCACAATAACCCATTCACTACAGTAGATGCAATGTCTCATTATTGCTTGATGATATGTGATGGACACAAAGATTAGAGGCTGTATCTTAAACAGATGTCAACAAACTGGACAGGGAGATTTCAAACAGAATTTGAGGTACAGTATGTAATGTCTGCACAAGTCGTCGTAGTGCACAGCTGCTGCTGGTTTCTGGGTTGCTTCTCCTGTTGCCTGCAGACAATTAAGAAGTTGAAATAAAACAGCCATTTTGTAAATGGGAATTACATGATTCATTATATCTATTTAGGTCTTTAAAGCTTTGACATTATTGTCATAGTCTATTCATCTGTTGATTTATTTTCTCGATTTAATTGATTAGTTGTTTGGTCTATAAAATGTCAGAACATGGTGAAAAATGACTTGAGTGTTATTCTTTTGTTAAGATATTCAGTTTACTGTCACAGAGGAGGGGAGAAACTAGAAGATATTCACATTTAAGAAGCTGGAATCAGAATTTTTACTTTTTTTTTTTTTTTTCATAAGAAATTACTCAAACCGATTATCAAAGTAGTTGGCGATTTATTTAATAGTTGACAACTAATCAACGAATCGATTCATCTTTGCAGCTCTAGTTTTGTCTCCATATTTTTCTAAAAAGTATGTCTAACTTAATGACAATTTCCTTTTTATGTATGTGGTGGCTGTGAAACGAAGAACACTGTGGTACACAGGATTACTTGAGACAAGGGATCGGAAGGGAGGGGTGTGAGAGTAGAGATGGATATGATGAGACCTCAGTGATCAAGTGGCTGGCTCCAGGCACTGAGCCCCAGACTGTGAACCAGTGCTAGACACCCATTTAAGCAGTCAAGTGCAACAGAATTCAATTGTCTCTGTTTTCCCTTTTTGGATTTGCAACAAAAGAAAAAAGAAAATAATGACTGTGAGGTTGTCTTTCAGTGGACAATGAAAGACGTTAAAAAATAATGGGGTTGGGTGCTTGGAATTAAAGCTTGGGTTTCGGTTTTTACTCCGAATAAACCACAGTGGCTACCAGGCCCAGTGGCAGTGTGGAATGACGGCATCCCTGACACGTCCTCTCTGCATGGATGGGTCACTAAAATTCCTCTGATATTCACACAGAGCATGGCTGGATGGTAACTAGAGTATGATAATGTGTTGGCTTGCAGAGACTGTTGGCTGTGGAGAAACTTCTAACGTATATATTCAGGGTTAAAAAGCCTTGATGAAGAGCTTTCAAGATTGTGCTGGATGCCATTTTTCCGAGAACACATTGATTTTCATTGCATGTGTAAACGGTTGCTAATCTTCCTTTTCCAGGTTTGGTTTGGCGAGAAGTTCGACGCCCCGCTGCTGAGCCCCAGGAGCCCTCGCAGCCCGTTAGCACAGCGCCACGGCCCCGGCCTCGCAGACGTCTTCCAGTATGACCAGTGGCTGGCCGTGCGACACGAAGCCACCCTGGTGCCCATGCAGGAGGATCTGGCCATCTGGCTCACCGGCATGCTGGGTAAGAGCTGCATGTCAGCTAAGAAGTAGGGCTGCACGATATAAGGAAAATATGTGATATGCGCAGCCTTTCGCGATGTATTTATTACGCCAGTTCAAATCGCTATGACGATTTAAATAAATAAAAAAAAACTGATATATTGTGCAGCCCTAAAGTACTGCTTTTTATAGGTTTTGTCATGTCTTTTTGCCACCCTCTGACTGTCTGGGATCATGTTGTTTTGGCATCTTTTAGAGAAAACGGATGTTAATGTTTTTCTCTGTCTGATGTATTTCACTGTAGTGTAGTTGCATGGAGAGTAGATGTGTCCAAGCCTGTGCATATATGAATCAACACTGCAGTTGCATGCTAACAGTTTCCCCCCTCGAGGCTAGGAAAATTCTGAAGCACAATTGACGCGGGTCTCCCATGTAATTGGATTTGGATGCTGCAAACACAGAAACAGGAGTGGAACAAAATCCCTAATTTCATCCTCTGCAATTATACTGACATCTATTGTCCCCTATAATACAATGGAGCAGTGAGGAAACTGAAGCTGAAACTGACTCCGTTCTTTTTTTTTTTTTTTTTTTTTTTTTTTTTTAAGAAGCAGACCGTTTTTCTCATGAGGAATGTGGGCAGGTACGAAACACTCAACATGAGTTATAGGTACCGTGACCGTCACGGCCTGTATCCCACATTTGTAAACCGTTTGACCGATCCCGAGGGGCCGGATGCTGCAGCAACAGGTGGCGTGCAGCGGATAAGGTTTCAAGCCTCGGGGCTCGTCTGTCGTAGTACGGAAACTCAACTTTTGTGGAGCAATCTTTTGTCACTTAGTGTTGTGACTATTTTGGATTTTGTTCCCAATGTGAATTCAGTTCCCATGGCCTTTGTTGAGTTTACTAGGGCGGTGATTTACAATAAGGGGTCGTGGGAGCGCCATAAGTTCTTGAGCAGTTGGTAGGGAAGTCCTCTGTTGAAAAGCAACCGTTAACATGCAGTCTTTTGTCTTTTTGTCCTGCAACAAAAGACACTGAAGAATAAAACTGCTTATATATAGAGCGAAAAAAGAATTTAGTTAATTCGTACTAGAGATTAGGGCTGGTTACCGAAATCAATACTTTTTAGGCACCGACCGAATAGCCTCATTAGTATCGACTATCGAAAAATGCCTCGTCATTCAATACCAAACTTCAATACCTAAGGAGTAAATCTCATCAGCGTAAGTGAGCCAATAAACATGCAGCATGCGTGTACCAAGATCTAAGAATGTTTGTGATTGGCTGTGTTAGCGTTACACGTCGTAGAGGCAGGCAGGAAAAACTCGACGTTACACAGAGAGACGGGGCTCACGTAGTAGGAGCTGTGAATAAATAAAAAGATTTGTGCCGTAATGTAGTCCATTTCTTTTTGTTAAAATGGATTTTATAAAATCGGTATCGAAAAACGTATCGCTCAGGAGCCGGTATCGAAGTCCCAGTATTGGTATCGGTATCGGAAAAAGCGCCCTACTAGAGATGTGGTTTGGACCCACATTACGTGAACTTATGTAAATGGGACAAATCTCATCTTTATAAAATGCTTTTGCAGATGAAAAAGCAGCATCATTTGTATTGTGCTGTACATTTTATTCTGGGTCTTTTCACTTTTCCAGGCGAGGAGGTGAGAGCCGAGTTTTTCATGGACGAGCTGAATAACGGCGTGAAGCTCTGCCAGCTTATCGGCGTGCTGCAGACGAAGATCGCCCAGAGCTGCCCCTCCGCACTCTGCAAGGTGAGTCAGACAGCGGTGGTGAAAATGGCCGGGACCATGGTCCAAAGGGCAGCTCTTATGCTCACACACGAGTTTGGGGGGAGCAAAATTTCTGACTCGATTCATTTCGGAGTTCAGTTAGCACACATGACATTCCTGTTGTCACTTGAAATGTCTCATGGTCCTTGTGCTCTGGTTTTATCCCCCATGTGTGCACTAGGGCTGGGCAGTGTATCGATATTATATTGATATCGTGATTATGTGACTAGATATCATCTTAGATTTTGGATATTGTTAATGGCTTAAGTGTGGTCTTTCCCTGGTTTTAAAGGCTGCATTACAGTAAAGTTATGTCATTTTCTGAACTTACCAGACTGTTGTAACTGTTCTATTATTTGCCTTTACCCATTACTTAGTCATTATATCCACATTACTGATGATTATTTATCAAAACTCTCATTGTGAAGATATTTTGTTAAAGCACCAATAGTCAACCCTACAATATCGTGACAATATCGATATTGAGGTTTTATGTCAAAAATATGCCTTATGTTCTCACATTTTTATCCTTTTTGCACGTGGTTTTAAATCCCCTCACTTAACTGCATATGTCCACCCCGAGTTTGATGATAATGATTCATGGAGTTTATTTTTTTCCCCGACAGCTGTTCCCCACCAGGAAGATTGCATGTAAGCGCGACGCCTCTCCGGGTTCCTTCTTCGCTCGAGACAACACCGCCAACTTCCTGGCCTGGTGTCGCCACGCCGGCGTGGAGGAGACCTACCTGTTTGAGTCCGAAGGCCTCGGTAAGAGCGGCAGCTGACGTCACAGAAACGATACGCTGCTTCCATCTATTCTGGTGGCAATGCATCCTTTCTGTCTGTATTTGTTTTATCGCTGTAGATGCACACTGCCTCTCTTGTGATGGGAAAAAAAGTGAAGCAGATGTGGAATCCATAACATCAAGTTGTGGCATAATACTAGTCCAATGAAAAACTGCCATAGATAGAATTAAAAAAATAAAAATAAATATCGATATTTGCACTCACGCTGGGATCGGCTCCAGCGACCCTGCAAAGGATAAGTGGTTACAGATAATGGCCGGATGGAATCTATATTTACAGGGAAAAAGCCAAATTAGCCTGCCATTTCTTTTCTTTTTTCAAATTAACTTCTTTCTATTTAAACTCTTCTGTTGCTCTCCCCCTTTCTTTCATTCATTTACAGCAGCCTTAGCAGTTACAATCCCTAAAATGTGAACCTGTCTGAGTAAATGTGACCTTTTTTTTGAGTTTTTTTGGAAACCACAACATTTATTTAGGCCAATATCACCTGGCAACCCTTTCCTGGTTCTAAATATGAATCTCGGTTGTTGGAAGAACCCACAGTAACTTAATAAGGTGCTACCTTCAGCTGCTCTGGCAAAGATTGGGATAGTTTGTCACAACCCTAACCTCTTGAATAACCAGATAAAAATGTCAAAGTCCAAGGTGTGTTTGTCCAAGCCAGCAGAAGGAAGCAGACATTTTTCAACAAAGACGGTCACCTTAATCGACTGGTAAATCTTTTATTCCCGGGGATCGAAGGCCAAATGTTCAAATAACTTTCTCACACCAGCGAAGTCATACTTTTGACTTTGAAAACTTTGGGAAATGGTAGCATGATGAGTTTCCCTGCATGTGCTTGGCCACTGTCTACCTACTGGAAAGCAAAAAACTCCCCGAATTTTTCCTCTTCAGCTTTTATTTCTTTAGCGTGCATTGGTTGAGTCCAAGCCAGTTTTAAAATCAGGCCAAAAGGATGTTTAGACCAAGTAAGAAAAATACACTGGAGTCCTGAGCAAGAAGACCATACAAATCCTTAAGGAGTTCTTTTAACCCTCTAAGGTCTAGCATTTTTACATATCTTCTTGAATTCTCCTTTTAAGTGTATTTGCATATAACTGATCCCCATGTGTTTTCATATCAAAGTGTTCAGACCAAACTCAGCTTTCTGTATAGCGATGCCCAAAATTGTTCCAGAGCAACGTGTAAAGAGATAGTTTGGCCCTAAAGTGGAAATATTTCTTGACTTGCTTGTGAAAACATACCTACACTTAATTGTTTTGGTGCTTGAAATGAGTTTACAAAAGTCTTAGGTTCACAAAAGTAGCCTAATGTATGAATAAAATGGTAACTTAAATGTCTAAAATGAAATTTTGTAATATCACTTTTTGAGTAGGAGTGTTGTCAAACGTGGCTTGGACTCGCCGGTGCGTCTTTTGTCCTCAGAGGGTTAAATATTTACCAGGATGTGGATCTGTCTGCAGGTTGGTCCTGGATCTTCTTTTGAATAAGAACACCAGCTAACAGGAAAATGGTTAACTCCACACTGTTCTGGTAATGTTGGCCTTTATAGAGGATGATTAACAGTGTAAAACAGACGAGACTGCGGCTGTAAGCTCCTAATAACTTTGAGAGAGCATCCAGAGCTCTGTTGTTTTAAGCCTTGCTTCTTAATGGCTTAATAGGATCTGTTGTGGAGAGCAATTGCCCTGAGTACTCAGTATGGGGGATCACTTCATTACAAGTAATGGCTCTCCAATAAAAGGGATTGGAGCGATTTAGAACGAAAGCCAAACACCTGCTGTGACTCTCTTACTCTTCAATATATATTCTTGTTTAATGAATATCCGTGTGTGACTTTAAAGCTGTGCCCTCCACACCCAGAGCCCTGTTCTCTTCTGCATGAATCATCCAACAACCCCTCAGGGAATAACTATCTTTATCGTATGTGTGCTCATAGTGTCATGTTTTGGAAAGGAACACGTGAATTTTGTGGCACCTCATCCCTTTTTATTTGCCATGCCGTTGAGTTCTCTCTAAAGAAAGCTGCTTCTCCACATTATTTACCTGTTAACTGTTGTGTTTTCTGCCTCAGTGCTGCACAAAGAGCCTCGGCAAGTTTGTCTCTGTCTGCTGGAGATCGGCCGCATCGTCTCCAAGTAAGTCTTTTAAACACAAACGAAGAAGCGGAAACTTGAAATGGTTTAAAGCCCCAAAAAGGAACGGTTCAAGATTGGTTAAACGTTTCAGGGCCAAAGGTGCAGATGTAAAGTGTGCTGTGCGTTCCTCAGGTATGGCGTGGAGCCTCCTGTGCTGGTGAAGCTGGAGAAGGAGATCGAGTTGGAGGAGACTCTGTTGATGACGGAGGAGCCACGGCCAGCCGTCAAAACCTTCAGCGTGTGCTGCCAGCACGGCGGCCTCTACCAGCCGGGGGTGAGTTCTGACTCACTGCCGGAACATGTGAACCCCGTACTGTTTTCAGACACACAGAACATGAAACTTTTCCACCTGGACTCAGGAAGTGTGGCACGAGAAATCTTTTTTTTTTTTTAACTTTAGGGATTTTAAAGATTAATCGTTAATAAGAATATTGACTGATTTGAATTCTTACGGTTAATCAGTTAAACGGTTAAAAACAATATTATTAAAACAAAAATAAACAAAAGTTATTAAACTTTTTTTGGCACGATGATGAAAAATGGGTTATACAATCTATTAACTGCTAGTTATTTGCACTAGCAAGTTGTGTTTTTAAGTAGAGTTGTACCGATACCAGTATCGGGGAAAAATCACCGATCATGCCTAAAATGCTGCTATCTGTATCGGCAAGTACACGATACCATGAAAATAAGCCCTGGAAAAAAAGTTTCACCAGGATAAAATGGCCGTTCGCTAACGTTAGCTCTCCGCTAGTAGACCAAACCAGAAATCTGTTCTTCTTTGCCGCTCTAAAAACAGTTAAAAAAGAGAGGAAAAAGACCTTTTTTTTTAATTTACTGGTATCAGATCGGTACTCAGTATCGGCTGATACACATGTTTTTGTGCTCGTGGCTCTCTGCTGGACAGTGCTCCCAAAGAAGAGCTACATGTCACATGCCACTGTATCGATGGGACGCACAGCTGACCTCGCCAGTGGATGCGGTGGAGACGGGCTCAGACATACACGCCGCAAACCGCTGTGGACTTGTCTGGTCGTGCAAGCGGTTTCAGGAAAGGGTCTGCACGTTTTCACGACAATTCACAGAACATCGTGGCTGCTTGATCGGTACAAGTCCACAGCTGTCCAGGGAAAGCGGGAAGTACGTCCGAGCCTCACGGACGGGTGTTATTGATCGGTTAATTAGGGTCGGCTATCGGTCAGAACCCCCCCACTCTAAATTAGCATCCCTACACCAAATGCTTGTGAGCTGTCCTCTAACCTCAGTCTAGATCAGTGGTCCACAAACTTTTTCCAATAATGTACCCCATTTGAAATGTTTTTCATCTAAGTACCCCCTAAACCGCACAAAAAAATGCCTAGCTTTTTAAGAGAGGCACTTAAATGCTACACTTTAAGTTTACAATCACTACATTCATTCATAACTATAGTGTATAATTATTTTAGGACTTTTGCATGACTGATATTTTTTTAAAAGAACAAGGACTCTCACTCACCCCCCTGCAGTACTCCAAGGTACCCCTAGGGGTACGCGCACCCCCATTTGAGAACCACCGGTCGAGGATGATGGCGGTCCCTGCTGGCAACTCACAGACGAGCAGGAAGAGAGAGCTGCTGTTTGCTCAAACAATACATTTGCACGCAGCAAAGCGCTGGAAGGCATACAGCTGATCACGTCAGCATCACATAGGTGGTCCATGTGCGACCCAGTTGAGGCGGCTTCGCCGGCGCCCCACGGGGTATGACCCATCCCGGCTGACCACGTGGCGCTCTGCCGGCGCCCTGTGACTCACTCTCACACGGTCACACGCACACACAGAGATGAGCTGGCTGTTGATGTCCCAGTGTAAATACTCCATCTCTCTCTCCCAGCGATGAGGCTCCTCCATCAACACTAAATCCCGTCTGATGGATGTGATTTACCGTGAACGCCGTCAGTGTTCGCTGGGTTTATTTCCCATGTCCAGTCCGGCGGTCAAAATGAGTCTCCGACACTCTCAGGGTTGGGAGTTTTATTCCCAGAGGAGACAGCTGGACTAAAAATAACCGCACTCATTGAAGCGGAAGACGGTTGGGATAAAAGCATATTTGTTACCGAATGCATTTTTCCTTTCCATGTTCAAATAAGCAGTTGTTAAGCTGCAGCTTGTAGCAAATGCTGTCAGTTATTTTAGGCCAGTGTGTCTTCATCCCCTTGTGTCTCATTTTGAGATTTTAAATACTTTTTTTAACGAGACATGTCTTGCCTCACTGGGTGTGATTGCATTATTGCTCACTTATGCAGCAGCAAAAACCGGAGATCATTTTAAATACATTGCTTTGTTTTCCAGCCATCTGAGGTGACACTGAGTAATCCTCTGAACTGTAAATGTTGGATTCTGATAGAACTATATCGAATGTTTACAAAGAGTCCAATATTTCTGCCAATAAGATCTCCAATATGGCCTCCTTATGATCCTCTATTGTCCCTTGTAGGAGCACGGCATGGACGATCCACCCTGCAACTGTGCTAACAGAGTCTCCATTGAGTACCTGTCTGAGGGACGCTACAGACTGGGAGACAAGACCCTCTTTATTCGGGTGAGTGCTCTGAACAGGCCCACACACACACTCACACACTCTGCAGTGGTAGCAGACTCCTGTGTTGGCTCACTTCACGTCAGTAATACAGACAATCCAGTCAGTCCTTTGGTTGTCCCATTCAGAAGCTTTTAAAATACACAAATATACACGTTTGTGCGTGTGTGAGCTCTGGCAGAGACAGGACACTACATCACTGAGGCTGTGATTGGACTCTTGTAAGCTCGTTACCCAGTAGTAGCGGCGATCACCTGATAATTACTCTGCTGTCTGTGGTGCCAAGTCTTGGGACAGACGAGCTCATTTAAAGATCTGCAGCAGGAAGGAATATGTCACTGTTGCTTTTTGACTGGCTACAAAGAAATGTTTATCTTTTTTTACACTATATATATATATATATATATATATATATATATATATATATATATCTCTCTTGATGAGAAAATCAATGTAACGACTTGATTCATTGCCCTCCACAGATGCTTCATGGGAAACATGTGATGGTGCGTGTTGGCGGCGGCTGGGACACGCTGCGCGGTTTCCTGATGAAGTACGACCCTCTGCGAGTGCTGCAGTTCACCACTCTGGAGCAGAAGATCCTGGCCTTTCAGAAAGGCCCCCCCGGCCTGGGAGGTCACCACAGCAACGCAGCTCCACCCCCTCCTCCTGACATGGACCCCCTCGCCGCCGTCAACAAGCTCATCTCCACGTCTTCCTCCTCTTCCTCCTCCACCTCGTCGTCTTCCTCTGCGACCGCTGCGGGTCAGACGTGTCGGTCCTACGCCGCCTCCCCGGCCTGCACGCCCACGCTGCCCAGGAAAGGTGCTGCCACAGCGCCGAGGAAGAACCTGCAGGGGGCGCCTTCTGCCCCCAGGAAGCCCACCCAGCTGCCCCTGCCCACCACCACCACCACCAAAGGTTCCTCGTCTCTGCCCTCCACGCCTGTGGGAGGATCCTCCAAACAGTCTCCCGTGCCTGGGTGTCGCAGAGCTCTGACTCCATCCTCGGCTCCACCGCGTGCCCCCGCAGAGCCTCACCCCGCCTCCAAACTGAAGCTCCGACCATCCCCACGGGGCCCGGCCCCTCAGCCCAGGAGCCCCGTCTGCCCCGAACCGTCTTCCAAATGCCCCAAACCCTCCAGCCCCTGCGCCTCCTCCGTTGCCGCCTCCGTGCTTCGCCCCGTCACTGCACCAGCACGAGCCCCCGCCTCTAAAGACGCCCGGCCCCCATCCGGCACCAGCAATCGCGCTCGCCTCGCACAGCGCCGTCCCGGCTCCCCGGCCTCGCGCCTCCGTCTAGAGGCTGCCAGGCGGGTGCGGACGGCCGCAAGGACCGCAGCGACCCCAACTACCCAAACCCGGACCCCCACCCCCACCCCCACCCCCACCCCCAGCTCACGGACAGCCTCCCCCGCGGTGCCGAAACCTACCTGCTCCCTGCCGAAAAGCAAAGAGGTGACAGCCAAAGCCAAGGGCCCGGCCCCGACCAAGGAGGCTGCTGCCCCTCTACGCGGCACTGCTGCTGCCCCTGGGCGGGTCCCCGGGGGCAACACAGGCCCTTCCCCCATCGGCAAAGCCAATCAGAAAACACCAGCCACAGCACAGAGGGCGGGGCGAAAGCAAGCCGCCGCCCTTACCACCACCACCACCACCAACCCCACCAACAAGAAGGCCACTCTGAAAGCTGAAGCGACTCCAGGACTCGCCCTGGCCCCGCAGAAAACCAGTCCCAACGTCAAGGCTGGGAAGACGGAGCCCAGCGCCAGGAAGAAGATCCCACAGACCAAGGGCAACAGTGAGGACGCTTATTTTGAAATGAACAGCAGGAGGAGGCCAAGGACGTAAGGTGGACGGTTCCCCACCGCCAGCGGGCTGGTCACACACAGCTTCTTCTCACCAAGCAGACTCTTCCGGTCACTAACCCTCGTCAAAGAGCTTCTCATTGTATTTTTGTTGGTTTTTGAATGTTATTTAATAGCCTTTTTATTTTTATTATTTTTTAATCCAAACGGTCAAAGGTGTCATGCTTTGTATGTCTTGTCTTTGTGGTGATTTCATGGTCAGTTTGGAGCGCTCAGCTAACCCGGTTAACACTAAAACTTGCACAGAGTTTACATTTTCACTTCTGTTACATGTACAGCCGTTGAACAAATGAGTTGGGACTTTTAAAGAACAAAGGATATCATGTTTATATAGAAAAACCATGAAAAAGCTAATGCTAATCTCCAAGCTTTTTTTTTAGCCCAACAGAAGATCACATAATACAGCCATGATTTTAGTTAAAGGCACTTAGGTGAACATTTGAAGGAAACAGATCTGTGTGATTTTTCTCCATGGGTCCTGTTCTCTCCAACAGGTTACCAAAGTTGGGACATTCCTGGAGTTCAGTCACACAACTGGAACACAAATCATGGTTTCTGGTGATTATTTTTTTTCTTCTTCTTCTCCCCAGTGAGAACATACTGGTGGATAGTGAGACATTGTTCTTGTGTCTGATGTTTGTATCAATGATATCTAGGTGGGGGGGTTTGTGTCCATGGCGCCTGACAAGGCTTCATCAGGAACGGACCTTCCTGTCGTGTGCCTTCATCAGAAATGTTGTTTCTGAGCGGCATTAGAATGTATTAGATGACCGGGGGGGGGGCGGGGGGCAGGGTTTTAAATGTTTTTTACTGATGAAAATTGCACAGTGTGTACGAGCACCCATGACTTAGGTTTTCTCAGAGAAACGCCCAAGTCGCAGATGAACTACTGATCTTTTTAACACTCTAAAACTCCTTCTAGAGCATCTACTTAGACATGTTTTCATATGGTTTCTAATGTTTGTGTGTGGCTGTGTGGGTGTGTCAAAAATCTAGTTTTCTATGTGGTGTCTGTGTGAGTACAAACTATATATATATATATATATATATTATCAGTGAGGCTTTTTCTCGTTTGGCACTTTGCAGAAACCGCCGTGTTTGTCAGAATTTGAATGTCTAATCTGTCAGTTGTGTCTCTTCTCCAGCTACCTTTTTTGTCTTTTTGATTAATAAATGGACACGTGTTTTAAAAGATTATCTTGGTTTTGTCTTATTTAACATAAGAAACGTTATGCTGTTGCTCCAAACGTTTCTGGGGATTTGTTTCCCTCTAAAGCCTTTAAACTCTCTTAGCCTGGATAGCAAACAAAGCCCTCAGAGTATTAAGACTGGAAAGAATGGTTATAAAGCAACACTGGAATCTGTAGTCATGCCTGACATTATTAATAACTTAAGGTGAATAAAGAAAACACTAACGGAACATCATTTACACAACTAGGACAGGAACCGTTAATGACATAGTCCCATGATCCTTTGCACTGCAGCGCAGAACAGTCAACACAACGGCATCCTGCCGGCCGTTAAAACATATTACCCAGCCCTAATTATAACTATTTACTTTTTTTAGACAAATAATAGTCCTTTTTCACAGCAACCATTTTGACTTGAGTGGCAGGAGAAGCACAGGTGAAACAACTTTAGGTAACGATGGCGCAGTCCCATCCAATTAACGTCATCAGTTACACCTGTGCAAAGTTGATTTAAAGGCCTGTCACTGGCCTCTGAGGAGTCTGGCTCAGACCTGAGGACTGGGTCGACATGGGCACACTCACAGCTGTGAGTGACTAAAACATCGGGAAAAAGTGACAACATTTTTTGTGCCAAAACAAAGAAGTGACAAAAACGTCACCAAAAAAAAAAGTTTTAATTTTGAAAATTTTGACCCTGGAAAAAAAAAAAAGTTGGATGCATGCATGGTCGATGGGAAGACAACACAAGGGTTAAAAAGTCCTGCTGTGCTCTGCTGCCCCCCCCCAGTGGCTCTGAACCAACACTACACCAGGGTGAAGTTGCTTTGGCTGCTTGATGCTGTGATATATGTTGGACTATAAAGAGATGGGAGCAGGGTGCAAAGTTAACTTGTTGTCTCCACTGGCCAAATGGCTAGTCATGGTCCCATTTTTTTTACCAGCCACTCTATAGATTACCATTGTTTTCAATCAACCAATCGATCAATCAGACTTTATTTATATAGCACTTTTCATACATACAAATGTAGCACAGTGCTTGATACAATCCAAATTCCCAACTTGTAAATACATTTGCACATTCTTTCCTTTTGTAGTTTTGTTTTAATCTTTATTTTTGATTAGCTGTTCTTGTATTCTATCCTATTTCTTATTTCTTGTATATGTGTGTGTATGTGTGTGCTGTGTGTGTCTGATATTTTGACGGCAGGTTACCTCTCACCACCAGTACAGGGACAGTGGATGTCAAATAGCTTCCAGGCTAACTCTGGCACATTTTACTTTTATGTATTATTAGTGTGCATTGTCCCTGATAAATAAACCTGAAAATAAAATAAAATTTCCTAATTTGGGATCAATCCAGTCTATCTTATTTAATGTTATCTAATCATGTTTCACCAGCATTTGGCCGGTGGATGGTGCTGAGACATGGATAGAAAAGTGGAAGATACAAGTTTTAAATGGATTTCTTGATGCGTTTCTGTAGCACAGGGCTTCATGTCAGCACAGCAGAGAGCTCCATGACGACCGTCGTTAGCTTAACTGGTCAGCTATTGTCAGCTGTTGTCAACTGGGATTAGTTTACCGAGGCTTCTTCAATCAGTCCCACAGAAAGGCATTCTGGACCCTCCTCCAAGGCAAGAGGAAAGAGGACGTGTTCACATGTCAGCACAGGTGTAAATAACTGAATTAATGATGGCTGCATTCCATTCAGCTGCTTTGATTTCAAGATCTCCTACGATGACGAGTCCAATGCTACGTTTACACGTGGCCGGCTAGTTTCATAAACGGACATTTCACCCTCTCAGTTTTCAAAAATAACATTGTGCACACCTGTCAGTTTTCAGAAAAGTGTTTGTTTACACGTACCCGTGTATATATGCCGTCAAGAGCACGCCAAACCTGTAGGTGGCAGTGTAACGAGAAGGTCAAGCCCACGTTAGCCAATCAGAAGCCCAATAATAGCAACAACAGCAACGAATCACTTCCTTTCGCTCGGCTGCCTAAACCTCTGTTTATCTCAGTTTACGTGCAAAATCTCCACTCTGGCCAAAGTTTTTTCTCCGTTTGCGTGTAAACGGGGTACAAATGTGTGCTGTGAAAAAGGCCTAATATATGCATTCAAAGTCAGTGTGGTTAAAACCCGAGTAGCTTTGGTTTTAGGAATTATATCTATTTGACTATGACATTTTAGCATAACCAGAGGAAAGATCAGAAAGCTTCTTTTTTTTTTTAACCTGTAGGCATTTATTAAATATCAAAACATGTTAAATTAGAAATTACAATTGACCTCATTTCTCATAAACATGTCTGTCGTTTTGGATTTTTATTTAAAAAAAAGTAACGAGAGCAGAGGGTACGGAGAGAGTAACTTAATAAAATACTGACAAGGCATTTCCCAGGCTTAAAGACCAAAGTTGAAGGCTCCGTCAGTTGTCTCAGTGCATTGTTGGTCTAAAAAAAACTGAGCGTGAAACCCTGAGAGAAAAGTCATGACACACAGGCGGCGGTTTAAAAACATTAACAGATGAGATTAATCTGCAGCGCTGGAAAAATTAAAGTGATGGTTCGGAGTAATTTCACCCTAGGCTGCTTTGCACCTTGACCTCGAGCCAAACAACCCGCCATGAGCTTTTTCCCCTTGTTATAACGTTGGTCGAGTTAGCGTTATCAGCTGGTTAGCTTAGTGCAGGCGCTAATGGATCCACGTTTGTATCTCGTAAATTACCCCACTAATAATGCCCGGAATGATACCAAACTTTTACAGTAGTACAAATAGTTTCTGTACTTATAAAACGAGGCAATAGGAAGTTTGTAACTACACCTGTAGTAGTAGTATGTAAGTACTGCGCGATAGCACGGTAACAGCCGAGAGGAGTATCCATCAGGCAAGTGTTATTTAAATATACTTCTGGTGTAGTTACAAACTTTCTAATGCCTCATTTTATCAGTAAAGAAACTATTTGTACTACTGTAGAAGTTTGGTATCATTCCAGGAATTATTAGTGGGGTAATTTACGAGATACAAACGTGGATCCATTAGCGCCTGCACTAAGCTAACCAGCTGATAACGCTAACTCGACCAACGTTACAACAAGAGAAAAAAGCTTATGGGGGGGGGGTTGTTTGGCTCGAGGTCAAGGTGCAAAGCAGCCTAGGGTGAAATTACTCCGAACCATCATTTTAAATAAATTAAAATCCAGCGTGCAAATGACAAAAAAAAAAGACTGCGGATTGCAAAGTTCAGTCAAATCAAAGACACAGAAGTGAGCGAGAGGTTAAAAAAAACCTGTTCTGACACACTGAATGCAGAGAACCAAACAGGCTAAAACATGAAAACCGTGCAATGTCTTTATGTTGTTTCACCGTCAGTTTTTGTTTTGTTGCTTGTTTGTGACATTCATCCTCTTGTTTACTGACCTGCGTCACGACTTCCAGGGCTGAATGGCACATTTAGAATGTAGTCATCAAATCATCACATAGACGTCATTCGTTCAATTTCAACTTTACGGTAGACAGTATTCTTAATTAAAGTCTGGCCTCAGAGGGTGTAGTTTAAAGGTGCTCTAAGCGATGTTGGGTGATGTCACTTCTTGTTGACGTTCGAAGTATTGTCAAACCAAACTGAGGCTAGCTTGCCCCTCCCTCCTCGTCATCCCGTCCCCTCCCCCTCCCTTCCGTGCTTCCGTGCACTAAACCCCCCCCAAATCCTTCTTGTCTGTTATTGGCTGGAACACTGTTTGTTATGTTTGGTGGTGCAGGTTGTCCCAGTTTGTTGTTGTTGTTGCCGTTTGTGGAGCCTGGGCTGTCTACAGAGACCACTTTTTTTTTTTTTTTACAGTGTGTTCAGGGGACAGGCAGCTAGGGGATAGTGAGGAGATGTTTGCTGTATGTGACAAAAAAATGTTGTAGCCTAAAAAAAACGCGTCGCATCGCTTAGAGCACCTTTAAAGCCAAACTACAACAACGTCCCGTTCTGAGTGGACGCTGAGCGACGACAAAAGCCGACGTCAGATGACGACGACGTTGTTGCATCACTCCGACTGTCCGCGGGTGATATGCCTCGTCGCTTTTGTCGACTGGTAGTAGTTTGGGACTTTAGTGCAAGAAGCAGCAGACACCATAAACGCATCACCGGCTACATATGAGACATTCAAAAGAGAATTCTTCAGTTCTTCTTGAACAGTTTCAGTGGTTTGTTAAAATGTCATTTAGAGTTCAATAAAAGTGGCGTTCAGGAAAAAAGAAAAGAAAATAAAGGTCACAGTCTTCGTATACATTTTTTAAAATTCAAATCCACCTGAAGAGTGTCAGTGCTTTAAATCCTGCTTGGTGCTGAGTCACTGAGGTGTCTCCACGGGGTCGCAGGGATCTTTCCCTCTGTGGTTCAGACCTGTGTACGTGGAATCCGCCCCAGGGCCTCTAGCTCACCCAGTAAGAGCGTGCGCCCCATGTTGGCTGAGTCCTTTGCAGCGGCCCGGGTTCGAATCCAACATGCGGCCCTTTGCTGCGTGTCATCCCCTCTCTTTCTCTTCCACCTTTCCTGTCTATCCACTATCCAGTCACTATCGAATAAAGGGAAAAGCCCTTATAATCTAAAAACTAACGTTTTCCATCTACCAGCCAAATGGGCTAGTGAATGTTTAGATTTTGCCAGCCACTCAATAGACTGCCATTGTTTGTTTTTTTGGGGGCTGGTGAGTGCCAGCATTTGGCCGGTAGATGGCGCTAACTTTGAACCCTGAATGGGCCTTTTAGACGGAGACGGCGACGGTGACGGCGACGGAGACGGCGTGTTGCGGTGCTTCACAGGAGCAGAGGCGTGTGTTCTCCGGCTGGCTCCATCCTCTTGGTGAGCTGGCGTACTCGGGCCAGGAGGCGGTTGGCCAGCGGCGGGAAGTGGTGGCTCGGGTCCAGCACGTTGGTCTTGCGGCGCTCGCGTTCCTGCAGCCACATGAGGTACGGGCTGGGTGGGAAGAACGGGCGGGAGCGCTCGCGGTACAGCTGCAGCACGATGCCGCAGACGCCCAGCACCACCCACACCGTGATCAGGACGTAGTCTGATGGAAAGGAGACAAAAAAGATACGACTAAGATAGGGATGAAATATTTGGGGGGGGATTCCAATTGCAATTTTTCTGCCAGATATTGTGATTAGGATTCTGTTCCTCAAAAGTTTAGCTGAAGTTCAATATTCACTATGTGAGAGATAAAACATGTCATGGAGCATTATAACACCATCCAAACTGTTACACTATATTCTTATGCAGGGATGAGAACATGGATATGAACTTTTAGTAAGCATGGAACATTGAACAGTCAAACACAGAACATTTATCACAAAAGCTAAAGTTATGATAATAATAAACAATTCAAATCGAAAAATATCAGTACTTTACCGTAAACTGAAATGTCTGCTATGCGTCAGTTCAACAGCAGCGTCTACATATCGCACCTTCTACCATCACGTCAAATAAAGGAATAAAAATCAAAATGTCAAAAAAAAATCCACCGAAAATAGGACATTTCTGTAAACACTCTATGATATGTAACATTATTCCAGCATTTATCTTATGAAAACACAGTAAATATAATAATAAAAAAAGAGGAATAACAAATGTTAACCCAAATGTTACAACACACATTTAAATAAATGGCGGTCTTCACGATTAGCTAAATCGCATTCTTTCAAATGGCGACGTTGATTTGAAAAGGACTCGCCGTTCAGCCCTGGATTCAGATGAGATTATTCAACGTTTTGAGGTCTGCGTCGCTGAGATGTTGGGACTCGAGTCGCGAACTCACCGATGGCTTGGAAGGGCACGTCAGTGAACGCGGCGTTGAAGTTGTTGTTGAGGAAGCGCTTGAGGATGTTCAGCGTGATGTAGGACAGGCTGGTGTAAACGTAGGCGTTGACGGCCAGAATGACGGCGTACGCGCCGACGATGCCGCACGTCACGATGTTGCCCTGGTGACAAAGAAACACAAAAAAAAACCATCACACTGAGTCTAGAACAAGAAGAAGACACTTCATGGATCCCTAACATTACATTACATTTTTACAAGTTAAATGAGACACACTTCTACACACTTTCTTCTTACTTGTTTTAATATATTTAGAACTAGATATTTAGTTTGCAGTGAAGGATCTCTGCTGAAACACAACAAAAAAAATGGAAATTGGGCTTTCTGTTGGCAAAAAGAGACATCTTAAATTTATTTTTATTTTGGGTTTTCGACTCATGTCTGCAACTCTTTTTCCACAACGAATTACTAATGAAAAATATTCAAACGAACCCTGAGGACCAGTAAGCGAGCGGTTATACACAAAACAAACAAATAACGATGTGAATTTGAGCTTTTTTAAGGAATACTTCATGTAGTGTATATGTGACCATGTTGTGACTGGGTTTCACTCATGTTACGTTATTTCTTTAGTGAAAATACTGTTTCAGTTTCATGTTATTTTTACTTGTGTCTTTTGTTTTGTTCCAACTCCAACAAGTCATTCCTAATACCACCGCTAGATGTCGCCAAAGTAACAATCTTAAATCCTACATATGCTGCCGTGTGTTTAGTCTGTTACCTCTCTGGGCCAGCGCACGAAGAACAGCGGAACAATGAACATGATGCAGCAGAACGTCACCCAGAAAACCGCGTTTGAACGCCTGAACAAATCCAGGTCACCTGAACAAAGACACACACAAACACACATGGAACACACTGTGGTAAATCGTTCAAAAAATGTCCGATACCGGTACCGATACCAATACTGGGACTTTGATACCGGTTCCTGAACAAGACTTTTTTTCGATACCAATTTTTAGAAAATCCATTTTAACAAAAAGAAATGACAACATTACACATTACGGCACAAATCTTTTTTATTTATTCACAGCTCCTACTACGTGAGCCCACGTAGAGTTTTTCCTGCCTGCCTCTACGACGTGTAACAGCCAATCACAAACATTCTGAGATCTTGGTAGAAGCATGCTGCATGCTTATTGGCTCACTGACGCTGATGAGATTTACTCCTTGGGTATTGAAATTTGGTATTAAAGCTATAGTGTGTAGTTTCTGTCTCCCCCATGAGGAATTCTAAGTAATGACAACAACGCTGTCGGTACGTCCACATGATACAAGCCTTCTGTGATCGTGCACCACCCCCACCCCTCCTCCACGCAGTTGCTAGTAGCCAAGGAGGACACGGAGGATTAAAAAAAACATGATGGACTCTTCAGAAGAGGTAAATATCTTTCTTTCTGCGCAGGACGCCACAATCTTCTGAACATAGCCATACTGAGAAATAGAGAGAGAGTTGTGTGGAGGCGATAGTCTTAATTAGCTTTGTAGTAACTCATTTGGCAATGGCTTGAATGTAACGGACATTCATTAATATCAAAAAGTTACGCACTAAAGCTCTAAATGACGAGGCATTTTTCGATACGTTAGAGGCAATTCGGTCGGTGTCTAAAAAGTATCAAATTCGGTATTCAGCCCTACTCGATATATATTTGAAATCATCCAAAAAGACATGGTTGACTGGGGTCATGTTTGGGGACCAGACAGCATTATTTTTTTCCTACCAAGAGGAGTGAAGAGGACGGTGGAGGCGATGAGGAAGCCAAGCATCAGTCCAACCACGACGATGCAGGCCATGACCGAACCGAAGCGCCACCAGCTCATCACCAGGAGGACGCCGCCCACCACGCCGATCACTGCCGACAGGGCCAGACAGACTGCGCACGCACGCACGCACGCACACACACACGCGCACACACACACACGGTTACTTTGGGATGTTCTCATTCCTACATAGTGGAGTGCAAATGATCAAAGTGGAGAAAAACAACTCACTGTCATAGTCCAGTCCTGTGGTCCTTGTGATCAGCACAAAGAAGAAAAACGTTGCAAAGCTAAATCCCATGCAGAACAACTCTGCAGGAACAGAGAAGAAACAAGAGAGAGTGAGAGAGAGACTTTACACATCACAGTAGTTCATACATAGACCCAGGAAAGACCTATAATAATAATAATAATAATAATAATAATAATAATAATAATAATAACTTTAATTAGGACACAAATGGAAGGTCCATAGTACATTAAAAATCACAATATTTACAAACGTATAGCAATAAATATACAGTAGTTCATATAAATTAATAAAAGGTCAACAACCTTCACCTGTAATATACAAACAGGAGCGCCAATGGCTCCACAGTCTAGATGCGTACCTGACAGAGCTAAAATCAATGTGGGCTAAAGCTTGTATAATTCTTTTCTGAGACAGACATTCTACACATGTATCGATCAATGAGGTTTCTTATTAAGGCAGAACAGGTAGGCACACCAACACTACCAAACATTTGACTAGCACTACACCATCTCGGCTGTTTTAGAAGCAGTCTCATGCCATCATTATACGCTACATCCAGTGGGCAGTATATAGTGGTGTACAGAATGCTTTGAATAAAGCTACCAGAACTACATATGACCTGGGTACAGTGTTGGAGGCTGAGCCCCGTTCATTCCTATGAGAGTTGCTCAGTGGTGCATGGAGCTATCATAGAGTCCAACATGAGTCAGAGGAGGATCGGCACTAGGGCTGCACGATATCAGGAAAATATGCGCTAACGTTGTTGAATATGTCCATATCGATATTACCTGTGATTTCAGTATTCTGCTAAAATACAACGGATTGCTTGTTGAATTTAAAATAAATGACAGGTAATCATTTCCAACATTCTTTTACTGAACAAATTGAACGTTGAATTGAATATAAAAAGGCACCACTTAAAAAACAATGACAGTTATATTATAAAGTGCAGTTTTCTGCTGATATTTTCTTTCAACTAACACAAAAAATCTCGGAGTGTTTTTCACGATATGTCGCAGCCTTCTGCGATGTGTTTATGTCGCCAAGTTCATATCGCGATGGTGATTAAAAAAAAAACAATATATCGTGCAGCCCTAATCGGCACTGCTTCCGCATTGTGTGGCCCACAGAGCACTAGAGACCTACCCCTATCGCAGAATGTACTCCTCAACACTGTGGAGACAGAACTGGCAATGCAAGACTAGCGCTCCGCTAACTTGATTGGGGATTAAATGATTAAATCCTGCGGCTCTTCTAGACTTTCTAAATGTTAAATCGGACCGAATGGATCGAATTAGTGAAAATAGTCATTTCGCGGTGGTGACGCTTGAAACTTTTTTTTTATCAGATTTACAGAAATATCTTTTGCCATGTAAGTCTATGGGGAAAAGTCTTTATGGGCCCCATGGCATCACATGAGGGGCCGGGAGTTTGTTTTGTCTGTTTGGCCGCTATGTATAATTTCCTTCAAAGCACCTTCTGGGGGCCTGGGACACATGTCTCTGACCACTCTCCACAAACATCACTAATGCTCCTGAGAATCCAGCTGCTGGAAAAACACACTGTATCCCACCCTCTAACTCGGTCTCTTATAGATCTATGAGATCTACTGGCAGCAGCAGGGGCTGATCCCAAACACGGGTTCAGTTTGGAACAAATACATTGCTGCATCACATGCATGAGAGGCAGGCTGGCACCACCGCACCCAGTACGCTGACTTTTACTTTCAAATAAAAAAAAAAACTTCATGGGATTAAGTAAAAGTATCCCCACCTCTTTGCTGTACTGTGGCAGCACCACACCAGAGCTCAGCTTCCGTTTGAGTCGTTTTCTACGTCCCTATGAGGAAGTTTAAGACTTGCAAACATGACGACCGACTAACCACTGATGGATTCTGCTGACCCTATAGTGAACTGTGGCTGGAAAAAGCCAAATTCAATTTGCATGAAGAGAACTCTGAATTTTATTTCAAGACTGGTCAAGACCACAGCTGCAGAGATATCACTACGTTGCCTGTGCATTGTCTGATTTATGTGTTAACATCATTACTGTACTGTGTCTCAACCCCTCAAAGTCTTGGTCTTGTCTAGGTTTCAACCCCTCAAAGTCTCGGTCTTGTCTCGGTCTCAACCCCTCAAAGTAGGGCTGAACGATTTTTGAAAATAATCTAATTGCGATTTTTTCCCCCAAATATTGCGATTGCGATTTGATATTCGATTATTTTTTTAAGCTCTTTGTCTTCTATATTCAACAAAGAATAATATAATAATTTATAGTATGAACACACAATTACACACTAGACAGTTAAATAAGTAAAAATATAGTATATAGTATATATCTATATATATACACACACACACACACACACACACACCAGTGTATTTTTTTACAGTGCACAGAGAGGAGCTGCCTCCAGCCCCTCCCCCTCGTGAAGTTGCGTGCTGCCGTGTGCACTTGTTCAGAGAGGCTATCGTTACGTTAGCTAGTTGCTGGTGTGGCCACGCTGCTGTGAAAGCTCCTCGAACGTCATTAATCAATCTGATTGTTACCCCTCTCAGTGGCAGCTCCTCCACTCCATATCTTTATAACGGAGCTAACCGCTAACCGGAGCTAACCGCTAATCAGAGCTAATCGTTGCCAACCGAGCCTTGAGTTCTGCGTGCCTGTATCCATTAACTGCATGTATAGACTCGAGCCCGAATAAAACCCTTCTTTTTATTAAAATGGCTGTAAAAGTTTCAAACTACAACCCCTCAAAGTCTCGGTCTTGTCTCGGTCTCAACCCCTCAAAGTCTCGGTCTCAACCCCTCAAAGTCTCGGTCTTGTCTCGGTCTCAACCCCTCAAAGTCTCGGTCTCAACCCCTCAAAGTCTCGGTCTCAACCCCTCAAAGTCTCGGTCTTGTCTCGGTCTCAACCCCTCAAAGTCTCGGTCTTGTCTCGGTCTCAACCCCTCAAAGTCTCGGTCTTGTCTCGGTCTCAACCCCTCAAAGTCTCGGTCTTGTCTAGGTCTCAACCCCTGAATGTCTCGGTGTCGTCTCGGTCTCAACCCCTCAAAGTCTCAGTCTCGTCTCTGTCTCAACCCCTGAAAGTCTCAAGTCTTGACTCGGTCTCAACCCCTCAAAGTCTCGGTCTTGTCTCGGTCTCGATATACTCTGGTCTTGGTGATGACTTGGTCTCGGTTTAGGTGGTCTCGACTACAACACTGATCTCTGGACACATTAAGGATAGCGTAGGTCTAGACCACACTCCAATTTACAAAGACTCAATAATTCCCCCCACAGAGCAAGCATTTGGTGCGACAGCGGCGAGGAGAAACGTCCTTTCAACAGGCAGAAACCTCAGACAGAGATGCACAGCAACTGCAATAATACCTAACTATAGTAATTAGTTCAGGAGAAACACAATCTGGCTCAACAGATGTACATTGGTTGGATAAAGCATGACACCCGGCCCTCCCACCTCGCTATCTCCGCTATGGGGGCTTGGCGCCGCGCAGGACGGTTGTGATTGGTTTAGAGGAATACAAACAAGCCGGAGCGTTTTGCTGTGGAGATAGGTCTGGCTATGCGAGACAAGGAGAGACAAACTCTTTCAGTTTTGAGTAGAAACAGTCCTGTTGTAGAGAAACTTGGTTTTCTCAGACTTTAAGAGAAAGTGCTTGATTCTTGGACTTCCTAATGAATCACATACACAGGCTAATGAACTGGCTGGAACCTTCATTTATAGATTCCACATCCGCCTCCATGTTTTACTACACCACAAATAAAGTACGGCTAAAATCACCAAGATCTGAATGAATTATTAATTAACTCTGGTTTAGTATAATGAGGGGACCTCTGTCTCTGTTTACTGAACTCACTAAGATGTCCCCTGGAATATGAATGCCCTGTAATGGAATTTTAATAAAACTATAATATACAATATGATAACACAATACTAAAGTCACATAAAGCAATGTCAAACTACTCACCACATTTGAAGAATCGATGCCCGAAGAAGCAGACAAACAGGCCAGCCAAGCCAGCGACGGTGAAGAAAAACTTGGTAGATATCTTTCCTGAAAATGAAATAATAACAATGTAAAATCATTAAATGTGTTCCTTGCCTGTGCCTAAGCCTCCTGCTACTTCTGAGGGAATAAGACATTTTGTATTTCACCTGGAGCCCCTTGCTGCCTACATCCTACCTTTGTTGCTTTTCTTTAAAGGTGCTCTAAGCGATGTCACGCGTTTTTTAGGCTACGACATTTTTTGTCACATACAGCAAACATCTCCTCACTATCCGCTAGCTGCCTGTCCCCTGAACACACTGTAAAAAAACACGGTCTCTGTAGACAGCCCAGGCTCCACAAATGGCAACAACAACAAACTGGGCCAACCTGCACCACCAAACATAACAAACAGTGTTCCAGCCAATAACCGACAAGAAGGGTTTGATTGAGTCATCAACGCAGCAGCGTTAGCACGTAGGCTACTTCCACAATGCGCGTTCATGACGCAGGAAGCACGGAAGGGAGGGGGAGGGGACGGGATGAGGAGGAGGGAGGGGCGAGCTAGCCTCGTTTTGTTTGAAAATACTTTTCAACAAGAAGTGACGTCACTCAACATCGCTTAGAGCACCTTTAACTTTGTGGATAATATCATATGAAGAGATTAGACTGAACAGGGATTTCAGATTGTATTTGCATTCCATTATTTAGATTGAGGATCCCATGATTTATAAATACTGAAAATAAACTTGTTAGATGCAGTTTGCAATTGTATCACAAGATTGTTCCATTGAAAAATGGGTTTTATCAATAAATTGACCTCATGTCAAGGTTTTCACAAAGCCGAATTAAAAAAAACAAAAAACATTTTGTTTCATGCGTGATTCAACAAGCAGTTTGTTGCATTTCCACAGAATACTGAAAGCAGCAGAACTGAGTACACTTTAATATCTGTTTATCACAAGTAATATCGTTATCGTGATATTCAACAACGTTATCGCACGGTTTCCTCATATCGTGCAGCCCTACCGGAGAGCGACACGTTCAGTATGTGAACCACGCTGGAGCTCACCGAGTGTTTGACAGCCGTCCAGGGTGGAGGCGAAGCTGCAGGCGTAGGTGTGGGCGGGGACGTAGGAGGCCGAGGTGTTCAGCAGCGGGTCTCTGACCACCACTGAGAAGATGACGCCCTGACCGGGGATGGAGTTGAACACGGCCATGCTCGTATCTGATGATAACAGCGTCAAGACCTGCAGCGAGACGAGGGGGGAAATGAAGACAAGCAGCGCCTCAGCTGTTGTACTTCTGATATTCGTCAATAGCCATCGTTAATCATGTTCTTATTAAAAGTTCCATATCATGCTCATTTTCAGGTTCATATTTGTATTTGGGGTTTCTACTAGAACATGCTTTAATGTTCAAAAAACTCATTTTTCTCATACTGTATATCTATATATACACCAGAGTTCACCCTCTGTCTGAAACGCTCCGTTTTAGCGCGTGTCTCTTTAAGCCCCCCTCCCCTCTTGAAAAAGCCCAGTCTGCTCCGATTGGTCAGCTTTTCTGGGTTTTTCGCATCTGCCCTCAGAGCCTCTGCACTGTCATTGCAGCCGGGGAATGACTGTAACAGCAATGTTGCGGCACTTTCTACATACAGTATATATAGTATTAGTTGTGACATCATAACAGTACAGAAGTCCTAATGGCTCGTTTAAAAGGCACAGTTTCTAAATACGGGCTGTGTGCATTGAGCGTTTTGATACTGTATTTACAATATTTATATAGCACCTTGGCCTGCTTTATAATAAAAAAAGACATCAAAATCTCACTTTTTAACAACATGGGACCTTTAAAGCTTCATATATAGCAGCTAAAATATGAAACTTAAGAACTTTAAAAAAAATCGGCAGGTAAATAATCATTTTCTCGCTGCCCTACCCGTTTGCCGTTCTCCACCATGCCCTGGATGTCAGCCACGGCCTGAATGCCAATGAACAGGCTGCGCTCTGATAGGTCGTTCTCCGGCAGGAAGTACTGGTAGATGTCATACTGCAGCCGCCAGCGCGTGGTGCTTTCTGTCGATTCGTCGCAGGCCAGCGGAGGTTCTCCCCTGATGGAGAGCAAGGACAGTCAGGAAACATCAGACTGCCTATCTGTGAAGTTGGCTTCAGTTATAATAATAACTTATTATGTAGCTTTTTGTCTGAGGCTCTCCTCTACTGTGATTGACAATGAGTGAAAGGCTCCAATTTGTTCAATAAAAGAATTGTTGGAACGGATTTCCTTTCATTTGTTTTAATTTCGTTGCATTTTAGCAGAATACTGAAAGCAGCAGAACTGAGTACACATTAATAGTGCCTTGCTCAAAAATGTTTTGAAAACTTAGTGAGATAACAACAATAGTCCTGGCTCTATAATGCATGGACATATTTATGTTTAAATGCAATTTAACCGACACTAGGGCTGTGCAATTTATCACATTTGAGTCCCGATTTCGAATCTGGCTCCTAACGCTCACAAAAACAATATAATCAAGAAAGAAGATTATTTCGCACTTTACATTTTGCAAGTAAACTCATATTTTGTCTTGTGTTCTGAAGAGGAATTCAAAAAGTTCAACAGGAAAAGTATTAAGGGAAATTTCCCAGTCAAAGATGTTTTCACTGTTTGGTTTGTTTAACTCTATCAGTGTTTTTTTAAGTTTAAGAATTGCAACATCTTTCCAAAAGTCAATGAGTAATTGTGTTAAATAATCGTGATTCCAGCATTGATCAAAAATAATTGTGATCATGACTTTTTCCATAATCGAGCAGCCCTTACCGACACACTGAATAGAGGCAGAGAGAGAGAGAGTGAGTGGGTGAGTGGGAGAGTGTGAGAACACTAAAACTGAAACTCAAATCATTTTGTACCTGTATATATCATTCTTTGTAATCCTGTGGTTTACTGGCACACTGTGTGAACTGCAATTGTGAATCGGAGTGTGTGTGAATGCTAACAGCCGCATATTTTGCTGTGACTGAAGAGGTGTAATGAGAACACTGATTTCATACACTCGTCTGCTGTAGGGGGTAGAAGCTGAACTGAGACAGAACCCTGGAATACTTCTGTGTCACCGCACAACATGGTGGCAGACTCAATCCTGACTTTTGAATCACAAGACTGTGCCTTTACACTGCACTTATCTGCATAGTAGACTTGGTTGTGTCCCCATTCTATACTACAAACTAATCCTAAGCAGGTTTGGAATGCGTTACCAACTGATATTTAACAAACTTATAAAGTACACTCAAAAACTAAATGCATTCTCAAAAAGCTTTTTGAGAATGCTGCGGATATTAGAAAGTGTGGTCATAGATAATTATGACATAATAACAAATTACACCAAGTCAGACATGTTAAACAAGTCGACTTTTAACTGAAGTGAACTGAATGGCGTCATAAGACAGTCAACAAAGCCACTAAGTATTTGTCCAAACCAATGTTGGTAATGGGGTGAAAACTAAATTTGCCACATTTTTAGTCCCCACGATGACACAACCCTTTGAGATATTCCTCTCCAAACCACGACAGCCAACAGTGATAAAGAACTGAAAGCAGAAGGATTCTCTTCCTCAAAAGCATGAACACACTCAGAGAAACAAAGCCTGACTTGAGTTTTAAAAAAAACAGTGGAGTCTGTGCTGCTACAGCCCAGCAGGTAATGACACAACAGGAAACGACTCAACAAGTGAAGGAGACCTCTGTTTATCTGCACCAAGACGGCTTTGTGACACGTAACAGACATTCTTGAGAAAATGAAGCGAGTACTGCGTATCAGCCACAGCGGAGGAGGAGGGTGTGTGTGTGTGTGTGTGTGTGTGAGTGTGTGACGGAGAGAGAGCACAAGATCATTTCAAAGCATATGTGATATGTGATTTGAGCAGCGAGTTGCATCTGCCTGTGGTTAAACAGGCTGAACAGGAAGTTGAGAAGGCGATGCCAATCAGTCTAGCGTGTTACCTCTCGTATCCTAGATTCGCTGGTGCAAAACGGATCGTGGTCTCATAGAGGTTGTAGTGGATGTAGACGTTTGGGTCAATGTCCAGGTTGAACTCCATGTTGCAAGCTCCAGGGACCGGATCTAAAAGAGAAACAAATTCAACGATAGCTGCTTCATCGGGCATGTTTAGACAAAAACCCACTCCCTTGAGGGTTTAGTGGCACCCTGCCACGTCAGGAGAACCTGTTTCAGAAACAAAATATTGAATGGCCATGAGCTGGATCAGTGATTTCTTGTGTGGTTATTTCTTGTTTGTGGACTCTTTAATGGTTTTTTGTCTAAAAGAGTTGTATTTGTTCAAGCCAACTGAGTTGCACACTGATGGATGCAAATTGAATTTCTATTAGGAATAATTAAATTAAGAGGGGGTAAGACTAGAAAAGTTCTCAACCCTATTAAACAATATTATTTGAGTTGCTTAATTGCTGCTTATACTGTATGTTGCTGATGATCTCGTTAGTTTATTTTGCTTTTATTATTGCTCATAATTTTTATTTTTTCAACATTTTTGTCAACAAATTGACTTGAATGTCTCAACACACTACAAAGGCACGTGAGCATCACGTGCAATCAATGCCGGTGCTAGCTCATGGTCTGCACAAACGTACAAGAAGTCAAAATCAAAAATTCACAATAAACCGAGATCATTTCTTTTCTTTTTTTAGCCTGTGGAGAGAGTTACCGTGCAGAAACAGTTTCCATGAACTCTAGCTGCAACTTCCTTGTTTCGGGCTCCTCGTGCAAGACTCAAAATTGAGTGGCACGAATCAGAAATGAAGCCCAAAACACGATCGCCCAGAGGAGTGTTTACGAAGAAGAAGAAGAAGAAGAATTACCGGTGCTGGAGTATGGGAGGATGACCCCGGTGCCTGCCACGGTGTCCGCATCAGGAGAAGACAGAAACAAGGAGAGGAAGGCTTGGCCCGGCTGCAGAGTCGACAGGAGCCCCGAGTCCACTGCAGTCATGGAGAGACCCCGGCCTGGCATCTGCACCAAACACAAATAGCAGCTTGTCAGCGGAATATACAAAAAGGAAATAAACAGTACGATTACAATCATGAACCATTAAGTGCATTCAACCATGAAGGTACAAACTCTCGACAGCAAGAATCAAGTGTGAGCACATTAGCTTCAAATAAGCCAAACTGAAAAGAGTCACATGTAAGTGCTAGGGCTGCACGATGTGAGGAAAATATCCGATAACGGTGTTGAATATTGCGATAGCAATATTACTTGCGATAAATAAACAGATATGAATGTTTACTCAGTTCTGCTGCTTTAAGTATTCTGCTGAAATACAACAAATTGCTTGTTGAATTTAAAAAAAAATCTTTCTATTGAACAAATTGAAGATTGAATTAAACATAAAAGGCACCACTAAAAAACAGTGAAAGTGACAGTTTTTATATATATATATATATATATATATATATATATATATATATATATACATACACATTAGACTACACTACTGCTCTTGCATGTATTTGGTCAGAAACCAACCAAAGTCTGACCTGATGATGGGGCTTAAGGAAAGATTTAGGGATCACCAAAGATGTTACAATTCATCCTGAGGGGGAACATGAATCTCATGGCAATCCATCCAATAGTTGCCATGTCATTTCACTCAAAACCGCAAATGTCAAGCTCGTGGTGGCTCTAGAGAAGAAGTCAGGGGATCACCCTGGGGACAATAAATATCTGTACAAAACTGTATCACAATCGAGACAAAAGTGGTCGAGATATTTCAGTCTAGACAAAAATGGCGAGACAGAGAGATCTTCTGCCAGCCTGCGATAACTTGAAATGTTTTCTCTTCTGAAAACATCCCAACACGGTTCTTTGCTTCATGGATGACTGTGTTATTAACACATGACTCGCCGAGGATTATAACTGTTTTAAAGAACTGCAATGTGGCATTAAATTGACTAAAGAGACTTACAACAGAAAATGTAATTGTTTGAAAAATGATTGTGTTCAATTTAAAACCGTACTTAAATAATGTTAAGCAATTCAACCAAATGTGTCTTCTTGACAGTTGAATGAGTCACAGTCCACCACATCCTGAACTGAACTACTGCTAACCAAATGGAAAAGCAATCGTGTTAAATAATTGTGATTTCAATATTGACCAAAATAATCGTGATTATGATTGTTTTTCTACAGTCCTAGCAGCCGTAATTCAACCTTTTTATCACGTATAACCTTTGTCACCACTAGATCAACACACCCTAAAGAAGGTCGATTTTGTTTTTACTTTGGTGCTACACATCCCATGGCTTTCTGTCAAGACATTACACAGACAGGAAAGGTTTGATAGATGGGGGGGGGGGGGGCGCTATGATCTAACCAGGACATCGTAGTTAAATGGTGTGTACCATGGAACAACTGTTACATTGGATTGTTAAGAAATTGCACTTAGGATCAGCATCAAAGTCTGTTACAGACAGAGGGCAAGATTAGGACTGCACAATATATTGATTTTATTTATTTTTATTAACTGGCGAAATAAACATTTCGCGTACGGCTGCGACATATCGCCAAAGTCACTCACAAAGACAGAGATAGTTATAAGGAAATATCAGTCAAAAATTTTTTTTAGTGGTGCCTTTTTTATTCAGTTCAATATCCAATGTGTTCAATAAAAGAATGTTGGAAAGGATTTCCTTTGAAAACCCCTAACCCTAGCCCAACAAGCAATTTGTTGTATTTTAGCAGAATACTAAAAGCAGCAGAAATGCAGAACTGAGTACTCTTTAATATCTGTATTTATGGCAAGTAATATCATTATCACGATAAAACGTTATCGCATAGCGCATAATTTCCTCATGTGGTGCAGCCACAGGCAGGATATCATTTTCAGGGAACAAACCGTATATAATTAGCCACATGTTTTTTCAGTGAGCAAATGCTGAATAAGTGTCGTGTGACAAGCCTGGCGGCATCTTAGCACTGTGCCCCCATAGTGTGACTCTCAGTCCAACTCATACAATCCCCCCCCCCGCCATTGTACCACACTCTCTCTATTGTTGCTGTCAGACAGTGCTGGACTGGGTAGAGATACTCCATTCGATGTGGTTTTCAACAAACTGATCTAATACGCCACGGACGTAGAGCAACTTCAAACCATTATATAATCGCAAGTGTGTAAAGGATTAACAGCTTAATATGACTTAATATAATTTCTCCTCTGGTACAGATTAACTAAAGAAGAAATGGACAGCAATAACCACACTGGCTGATAAAACAAATGTGAGTGAAAAGGAAATGAGTGAAAAATAGATAACAATATAAAAGGAAGTGTGTAGTGTGCAATTTTACTCTACATTTAACCCTGTCTGTTCGTGTTTGAAATAGCACACTCCCTCTTTTTCTCGTTTTGGATGCCGTTCATTTGCGTCAACCTTTGACTGAGACCTTTTCTGCCACCGAGAACCTCCATCACCAAGGAAAAATAAAGCTAAACTAAATGTGGCGGGGCAGCGTGGAGTCGAAGCGAGCCGTTCCCCCCTGAGACTTCTGGGAGCGAGGCCAGAAGTCTGCCGCTCATGACCAGCGGACTGCATGTCAGCTGACTGGCCCCGTCTCTCAGCAGGTCAGACGACCTCGTTTACAAAGCCCCATTCATTAATCAGAGCTAGAACTAACTGGCTGCTCACACGGCACGAAGCAGACCTTTAATGTCACAGATTGCGTAACCGCTACCGGGAATCACTCGATTAAGGACGTGGAGAGAAACTCGAGAAAAACAAACACGATTGGGCATTTGATTTGCTGATTCAACAGAAAATCTTGCATCTTTAAACTTTCAACATCACTGAGCTTTCATCCTGCTAACTGACTTTACTGCCTCTACAGCTTGCAGACAGGGTTCAAAATGAACTTTTTTCCTCCACCAGCCAGATGGCTAGTGAATGTTCAAATTTTACCAGCCACTCAATAGATGGGGCTGGTGAGTGAAGCAAAACTACCAGCCACTTGCATATTTTTAGGACTCCTCCTTCAAGAAAATGTTTGTTTTTCAATAAAAAATGTGCAATTTCACATCATTTTGGACCGCTATTATTACCATATCTGTGTCTAAAACGTTAAAGCGCATAAAGGTTCAAGACATAACTTGCTAAAGAAGTTCACTGGGGACCAACTACAACCATTAGATCTGAGAAAAGTCATTTAGTTACATTCATTTGGCTTAGGGGGTGCCTAAAACAGCCTGGGTGCTGTGCCCAAGCCTTTTTTTTTTATTGACAGGACAGGTGAAGAAATGAAAGGGGAGCGAGAGAGAGAGAATGACATGCAGCAAAGGGCCGCAGGTCGGAGTCGAACCTGGGCCCGCTGCGTCGAGGAGTAAACCTCTATATATGGCCGCCCGCTCTACCAACTGAGCTATCCGGGCGCCCTGCCTTTTAAAGGCAGGGAAAAACCCTGAAATTAGTTGCCGGTTAATTAAATAGTTGACGACTAATCGTTGAATCGGTGAATCTTTGCAGTTGAGTCTACGTGTCCTGTCGAGATAACTGGGGGAGAGATGTGTCTGTCAGTTGTCTGAAAAGTGTACATGTCGGCACTTTCTCACCCGGGTGTAGGAGAGCGTGGCGTTGCGGTGCTGCGTGTGGAACTGCAGAGTGATGAAAGCGACCTCCGGGAGGATCCGGGACACCACGGCCTGCACCGTCTCATTCTGGGAGACGCTCACGTTCTGGAACGCTCCCGGCAGGAAAACCACCCGGTCTGGGACAGACAGGGGAAAGTCTGATTAATCACACATGATTTTACTGGTGTAGATTAATTGTGGTGTGCTGCCTATAAACCGCTCTGCTACAGTGTCCCCATATACCCTGAGGCTCCGGGAGCATAACAGTACTATGTATGCTCTGTATAATGGTTGGAATTCTTTAAATCACAAATATTACAAACAAGTAAGTTCATACATTTTTGTGCCAACAATCAATCTCTCATGAGTCCTTCCAAATTAATTCGATATCAATTACGTTGAATTGAAATTTCAGTAACAATACCAATTTTGGTTGGATATAAAAAAAGATCCTAGGCGCCTGGGCAGCTCACCTGGTAGAGCGTGCGCGCCCATATATAGAGGTTTACTCCTCCACGCAGCGGCCACGGGTTCGACTCCAACCTGCGGCCCTTTGCTGCTGCATGTCATTCCCCCCTCTCTCTCTCCCCTTTCATGTCTTCAGCTGTCCTATAAAAATAAAGGCCTTAAATGCCCCCCCAAAAAATAATCTTAAAAAAAAAAAAAACAAGTAAGAAGCAACCCTCAAATATTTTTTATAATGCACCAGGTTAATGTTTACATTAGGAAATGACCCCGCAAAAAGTTTGTTTAAAGTACTTTTTACTTCACAGGTCTAACATGACAGACACATCCACGGTGAAAAAGCATGTATTAAAAGATCTATTTATCTAGATCTATAAGGATTTTATTAATCTATAACAAACAAAGATCAATTTTAATTGGAGAATCGATTATTTGAACCCAGCCCTAGACATTAAGATTGTTTTCCTGTTTCGGTCAGTACAAGTTACGGTGGAGAAGAAGGACGACGGACTGTGACGGAGGCCAGGCAACACGCAGTAAACTGCAAATCCGCTGATATCGCAGAGAGCAGCTTTAACTATCAAGGAGGGTTCTTACAGAAAAGACTGAATGAAGAAGTACACTGTGTTGAGTAATGAAGAGGTACTATATTGAAATACTGAAGCATGCTGTCACCATAACATCTTGGGAGAACTCTAACAACGCAGTGTAGACTTCTTCTTTTATTTCAGGATTGCAGTGGGCTACAATTATTTTACCTTTACTATTTTACCTATTGTAAAGCGACTGGCCTTTAAAGTGCTCATATTATGCTCATTTTCAGGTTCATAATTGTATTTAGAGGTTGAACCAGAAGAGGTTTATGTGGTTTAATTTTCAGAAAACACCATATTTTGTTGTACTGCACATTGCTGCAGCTCCTCTTTTCACCCTGTGTGTTGAGCTCTCTGTTTTAGCTACAGAGTGAGACGTCTCACTTCTGTTCCATCTTTGTTGGGAGTCGCACATGCGCAGTTAGTACTGCTAGCTAGTCAGAAGCAGAGTAAGGACGTGCCACGCTAGCAGCTAGGCGAGCATTATAACGTGTTACAAAGTGACGTACGTTTGTCTCTGAAGTAAAGGCTGGACTACAGTAGAGCTGTTTGGAGCAGTTTGTGAACAGTGTTTTCTGTTGGAGATGGTAACTCCCTTTGGGGTGGACTTTGGGCTTTTCCACTTTGTAAACCTATTACATGCACAAAAAAGATATATAACACAATAAAGGAAGGGGAAAAAGCCAAAAAGCATAATATGAGCACTTTAAGGAACATGCCAGCTGTTCATTAATGAAAAAATGACCAGCACTGATTTCCATGAAACTTGATGGAAGGGTGTAGCATGGGCCAAGAAAGAACCCATTAAATGTCAGAGCGGATCAGAATCACAGGGCTGATACACTGTTTTTTTATTGATGTTTGTGCTGCATTCTAGGGCTGCTCCCTCTTAGTCGACTAATCGGTCGTTTTGGTCTTAGTCAACTAAGATTTCTTTAGTCGATTAGTCATGTTGTATGCTTTTTTTCATGCTGAATGACTTATTTCCAAGAAACGTACGAGCACATCTCTGGTAAACACAAGACTTAAAGTGGTGCTTTTGCATGACTCTTTGCAGAGAAACTCAGATTTACAGATCTGTCGATTAAATCAACTAATCGATTAGTCCATACAATTGAATGAGTGTTAGTCGACTAAGAATTTCTTTAATCGAGCACAGCCCTACTGCATTCATGTGGTGTCGGAATAATCGTGTGTTCCCGACTGGAAAAAAAATTTACCCTGTATTAACATTGTGAGAAAGGTCATGCTTTGGCGGAGGTCTGCGCTCTCCTCTTCTAGTTTAAGATGTTTCTTGTTGGCTTAGAAATCCAAAACACCTTAAAATATGCATGCAAAAAATATAATACAAGTGTAACATTCAGTAAAATAATTTGATTTTTTATTTGTCAGTCCTTTGGGATTAATAAACATGATCTTCAACTGTTTATCTGAAACCTTTGGACTGGCCACTTTTAGTAAAGCATAACATCCTCTGATCACTTGCCTGCGTCAATGCTGTTTTTTCCCTATTCAAATAAAGCAGTAATAATTAACCAACTTTGGCTGTATTAACTCTTAAGTAACCACTAACTGTCCATCTAAGTGGAATGTGCAGAAAAGCACTGACACTTGACCACTTTAAATGACCATGCTGCAACAGCAACGGTCCACTCATGTGATTGGTGACGCACCAATAAGTTTGACCAATAAATTAAATTTAAAAAAACCCATGGCAGGTGGTTTTGCGATTGCTATTAAACTGACAGTGTCATTCTGAAACATCACTGTCACCATAGCAACTTTAACGGAAGTCTGGAAGATACTTGCCCACGCGATCATTTTAGTAATTTGAGTTGAGTTGAAGAATAGCGTGCAGACAGGACTCAAAACCCTGACACGGAACTTTCCTCACTGTTTATCTCTTTCACAGATCACGCTTGATTTCAGTGGGCCTCAAAGTTTGTAAAGTGCACAGCACTGTCATGACGTGAACTATGGCCTATTTGAAATAGCCGGAAACGATTTTTTTTTTTTTTTTTACATTTGCCACTGTGTGTTACCAGCCGACTTCTAGCCGATTTACACGTTACTTGTACTGTATTTGAGTATTTGTTTGAAGACTTATACACAAACCTACGTATAATTCCGTAATATAATAGTTAGTGCTATCATATGTATGGCCTTGTTGTATTTGTATGTTTGCTGATATGTCTCATACAAAGAGGAGGAATGTCAAGTATGAAAACTAAAGCTGTCTAGATTTGTTGCAGGTTACACGTGCTGCCTTACCAACATGACATGACAAAACATTTTTTGGACACGTGAACAAGAGGGGAAATGTGAGCCTCTGGCTTGTGTTAGGCAGAAACCTTAATCCAGGAACCATAATCCAGGATAAATTAATATATATGAGTTTATTTTTGGTAAAAAAAAAATCTATATACTGTCCTGTAGATAAAAAAATATTAAATAAGAGATATCCACCTACTGTATGATGTGGACTACAGAAAAACACACTGAAAAATCTAGATCTATTCAGATCTTATAACTTTGCACATTTCACTTATTCTTTAAACTTCTTGAATTGCTGCATTTGGTTCCTTTAAGAGCTACTAGCACTAAAAGTATTTCTTTAGTTGCAGTGGAGAGTTGTGTCCCACGAAGGGAGACACATTCTATATCAGAGGCTTCTCCACCCTGACATTATGAAAATTAGGAGGGGAAAAACACTGAATACTTGATCAAATTCTAAATAACTTAATACTGACATAAACCACTTGAAGCCCTAAAGCTGTAATATGTGATTTTTCCACATCTTGTCAAACTACAGCACAGAGATGGTAGAGCATCAAGTCTGCTTGTTATATCATCTCAACTTGCTGCTGCTGGTATTCTGATACCTAACAAAGTGTTTATTTACCTATCAGAGTAAATACTCAGACTCCACTTGGTTTCACTACTCCATTTTTCTTACCACGGCCACCATTTATTTGAATTCAAAAGGTCCCAAAGGTTTGACAGTGTTAGCTGAAATATTCTTGTTTTTTTTTTCTATTTAACTTTACCAGATAAATCACAATTCTTTACTCTTATATGCAAAATGCACATAATCTGTAAACAGCTCATCTACTGCTACTGTTGTTATAACGTTATTGTAAGACGTAATATGAATTAAAAACTATGATATTCTATTAACATCCCAATATGAATATCACAGGAATATTATAAACATTTTCGATTAAGAATTGCTCTGAGATGACAACAGCTTACACTAATATTTTAAATATCCTGTTAAAACATGTGTAACCCCATATATGACTGAATTAAATTCACTATATGAGGTATGGGGGGCGGGGAGTTTGACTAGTTAAACTTAACTAAATGACCCAGAGTGTGTTTGTGAGAAAATATGACATTAAACTGCTAGCTAACGTTAGCTGAAGCTACCCTACAATAACAAGTTCAGCCGAGTAGACGATTTAGCTTAGTGATTTAGCTACGCAGTCTCAAGGAATCACAAAGCGGCCTTTAACCTAACTTAACGATACCCATTCTACGTTAGCCAATATATTTACCCTATAATTATCGGCTTATAAAGGTTGGTAAAGATAAATAACGTTGCTAAAACTGAAAGTGCATCAAACTGTTGATGCTGTGCAACGTTTACTCACTTTCTACTTGAGCTTGGACTTCACAACCCAGGGGCAGCAGCAGCAGCAGCAGAAGCGGGCAACAAATCCAACGAGACATTTCCTCGGCTTCAACAAAACGCTTCTATCTGCCGGTCAGTATAATCATTGTATCTGGGTAGAGTAGATATCCCTGCATGCAGAAAACCGACATGCTTGACTGAACTGAGAGGTTTAGCAGAGCGGTACTGCCAGCCTTCTCTCTCTGCCGCTCTGACTGCTGAACAAACCTTCCGCGAGAATCGCGCCTTCGGTCCCGCGATAACAGCACCCCATCCCACTCCAGTTTTTTTTTTTTTTTAATCGTTGATTGAAATCATAGACTGTATATATTAGTAATTTAATTTAATCAGTTAATATATACAGTCTATGATTGAAATTAAGAGCGTTTTACTCTTACTTCGTTTATATCTGTGTGTTGATGTCCATTCATAACAGAAGGGTTGTCTTTTGTAATGGCATGTCATCAATGGCAAACCCCAATACAAACCTGACAAAGGGTTTGTGGATTGTTGATCTTAGAAATAGTGACTCTGTGATAACATCTACTCTCAGACCATAGCTTATCACAACATCAGTGTAATTCACGCACTATTTTATGTGCACAAAATTATTTCAAAGCAGTAAAAAGGGCTGCTGTTCTTGATTTATTACGTTTACAGCTATATTATTCAGCTATTAAAATAAACATGTTGGAGGAATGCTTTCCAACATTACTTTTCTGGCTTGTTGCAGTTCCGCAGCAGAAGGGGTAGTCGGATGTTACAGCAGATCCTATGTGTTGGATAATGTTTCTATTCCTGCTTTTAAGCTGCTGATATATATATATATACAGTATATACTACAATAACATGAACAATGAAAGTGAGAAGTTGAGTACCTGCACAGGCCACCAAACAGAACCAAAAACAAGGAAACTCAGCAGAGACAATTTCTTGTTTACAGATTTATTTCATCTCAAATCTTTCTTTTACCCATTCACTTTTAAAACCTAGCAGGCACCACAGCACCACAGATGCATGCTGGCAACATTAGCAAACATAACACACGTGTTCATACTGCTTGTGTCTGAATCCTCAGACGGCGATGCAGCGATGCAGCATCATGCTGTAAATGCTCCAGGAGAAGGTAGAGGATCGCTGAAAGAATCTGGAGGGTGAAAGAGGAAGTGGTGTGTGGCAATAAACTGTACACAGTAGTGGCAGCGGCATGGGAGATTGGGGGTGGGCAGTCACCATGGGCTCTCTAACTCTTTCGCAAGCTGACATCAGCGCTGGTCAGCAACGGCGACAGTGACGTGTTCTCTGATGCGTCTTCTCTCTTCAGCACCAGGAAAGCCTCGCGACTGATTCCCAGCAGCTCTCGGAGTCCGATGTTCTCCAGCTAAAAATACACAAACAAAAATGTACAGCCATACCTTCAGATGTAATAATACCACCACTATTACTACTAATGTGTATCTGGCTTTTCATTTAAAGCTGCATCTGGAATATTTGCACGATGGTGGCTCCAAATCAATCACGTCACTCACCACATATACGGTCAGCCTTGCACATATTTTAAATTATGGTTCTTTATGGTGAAAAATGTATGGAGTGGTTTACATAATCATCTTAGTCATGGTCTGCAATTATCACAGGCTTTTTAAACCAAGCTTCTGAAACTCAAGTTGCCACAGGACAGTTTTAATAACATTTGAGTACAGACTAGACGTAACAGATGCAGGTATTCTTAGTTATCTACTGTCTGTTGCTTAGTAGTCTCGCATTGCCAGACCTTCCTCCACAGCGCTGCAAAGGAGGGTCTGGCTAGTCCACACAGCATTCCGGGATGGGAGAAAAACGTACTCTGGTTTATCAGCATTTCTTTAAACCAGTCACAATCGTCTTGGGCGCGGAGCAATGGCGCCTCTGCAAAATAGCCTCGGGAAGGAACTTGTTTCGGTAGAACATGTGTACGTTCAAAAGTAGTTTTAGTCGTGCAACAGAAAACTCAGATTGGACAGATAGTCTAGCTAGCTGTCTGGATTTACCCTGCAGAGATCTGAGGAGCAGTTAACCATAGTCCTCAGAAATCCACCGCAGTTTAAAACGGCAACACAAAGAAAGCCCAAGGCAACGAATATCCATCCTAAATGAGCGACGGAGCAATCCTGGAAGTGGAACGTTGTGGATATAGACTAGTTGCTTAGTAACCTTAAACTAACATTAAACTGTAGACTGCGTTCATACAATGTGCAGGAATTCATTTGCAAGATTTGGAAGGTTTTGCACGATATATATAGTTTAGGATTTCCATACATTTCACATTTCTCACTTTTTCATGTAGCCTACCTTCAAAAAAAAAAAAAAAAAAAAAAATGTAGCCTACCTTCAGTTAGCAGTACTGCTACAATAGCTGCCAAACATCTTTTTCGCCCCCTGGTGGCTGGCTACAGTATAGGCCATAAATCCCACCTCTTCCATGTTAGCAGATGGGCCAAACCAAAAAAATCATTTTCCCCTAAAGATGGTTTCGGTCATTTTAAGTAGCTCTTATCATGCAGTGATAGTGTTCATTTTTCTGATAAGTTTGGGTTTTTATTATTGTTATTTGATGCTATAAAAACGGGGTGAAACATCATGATTGACAGCTGTGATTGACTCCCAATCACTACTGCAGGGCCCATATGCAGGAGATTTTGGCTTTACTTTTGTACAGTGGGAGGAAGTGGAGACGCGTCGTCCATCTTTATATACAGTCTATGTGTTAGCCTACCAGAACCATATGTCTATCAAAGTGTGCCATGTGGTAAAAAAAAAAACCATTTTTTTATGTGGACAACTGTTGGACAATTGTTGTAAGTACATATGGAACAGGGTAGGACATTTTGTTTTACCTCTAGCCGTTTAATCCTCTCCTCTTCTTCACATATTCGTCCCTCGTCCACCTCTATCGCTTTCCTCATCACAGAGGCCATCTCATTGATCTTGTCTATGTGTGCTTGCATTTCCTAGTAAAGATGAAAAACAAATGTATAAATACAAGGCAGTGGAAGTTGGTAAAGTTTAATACATAAATACAAAAAAATACTTAAAATAGCATGACACCCGTTAGGTGTTGTTATGCCTTTAGTAACTCTTTATCAAATCATCATTTTTTTTCAGTTTACAATCAAGTTGGGGGGAAAAAGGGTCTCACGTGTAATATGTGACATTCCCTCTATTACCAGGCGCTTAAAGAAACAAGTAGGCCTCACTGACCGTGGTGTGCTGCTCCTTCAGCTGGGTCACGATGGTGGGGTCGTCCCTCTTGCTGGTCATGAGGAGCCTGAACACCTGCTCCCTGTATTTGGTCATGATGAGCTCTAATGCAGACTGGTGTTCCTCTAACGACGTCCGTAGCTCTAAAGGAAGAAGAGAACCACACAGGAGTGAGCACAGGCTTGTTGTAGGGGACAACGCTGGAAGAAAACCCCCTACGAGAACATCTGTCAGCTTCATATTGTTGCACTTTGCTGTGTGCAGCCATCACACCTCTCTGTGGTTGTGACCGAACAGTAGTCCACTCCAAACTTAGGGCTGCACAATTAATCGCAATTGTATTGAAATCGCAATATGGACTAGTGCAATATCCAAATCGCAGGGGGGGGTCGCAATATTTGTTAATGGCAAAATGTGTGTCAAACCATTCTGAATGAAGTACTGTGGTGCTGCAGAGACGTCCCGGCCTACAAATCCTATCCTACAGACTAAAGAAAAAAATCTTTGTTCGGTACAGATCCTCGCAAAAATCACACTATAATCATTTTAATTTCTTTCAATGTTAATAATTTTCAATGAAAATAAAAATAATGATACAAAAACGATCATTCCCTCCAATATTGTGAATCATATCGCAATTGCAATTGCAATTTTAGTCAAAATAATCGCAATTAGATATTTTCCTCATATCGTGCAGCCCTACTCCAAACATTGCATGATGAATAAAAAAAACAACAACTATTTCCTATGTTTTCCTCACGCAATAAGAATAGCATTACAAATCACCTGCCTACCTTTGTTTTCCTGCTGAAGCTCTCTGATCTGACGGTTTTCCTGTTGGATTCCCAGGACCAGACTAGAACGAGGGCGATGGCGCGCTACCTGGTTCAATGAGTCAATCTCCTCTTGGTACTGCAAACAGGAGATTACCAAACCAACTCCCATTAAAACAACTGGAAAATGTCAGTATAAAATGTTAGAACAGTTTTTATGGTTGCTAGTGTTTTCAAACTAAAAATGTCTCTTAAAAGTGATTTACATCGCTGCCTTGCACTTATTTTCGTTAACAGGTCAATGTTAGCTTTTAGTTAGTTTAGTATTAACGAGAACATTCATATTTAATTAGCACCAATATAATGTGACGCCATACCTGTTGCATGGACTCCACTCGCTTGTTGAGCGACGTTGTCTGTTCGATCAACATCTCAGCTGCGTTGTCATGGTTACGAAGCCTCTCCACTAACGATTTGGCATCTGCCAGGACCTTCTCTAAGGTACAGTTCATGCCTGAGGAAATACAAGTCATCATTACTAGGAACTATGAAGGGTTAATGACTACAGCATTGTAGTTTTGATAGAAAACAGTGGATTATTTACTTTATAATTGATAATGTTGCCATTAAGGGATGATATATATTTCAGTGTAATAAATACCAGGTAAGCCCATAGGCTAATCCATTTAATGGCTAAAATCTGGGTTGTAAAGCTGGGCTAAATGGTTGTCTTTTCTCTCGTCTTAATGCCTCTACCTGATGATCGGTTCAAAATTAAACCATGTAAATATATCTTCTGAAGGAAACAATAGTTTGAATTTACTTGTACTTTAATGTACTTTGCATTTTAATCAGGCTTTTATCTCAGGTAATACATTGGGCCAGATAAAGCACATTACATGTGTACATTTTTAGATTATGTCCAATTTGAGTCACTAAAGTAAATAAAACTAGCATTAGTTGTTCAGGACAATGACCAGAATAAAGTAAAAAGCCATGACTTCAGAGAACTAAGAAAAAAACACCATGTAATTAGCTCGTTGCTAACCCTACCCTACCTTCCTTGTTCTCGTCACACCTTGGATGACAGCTGCTGGGTCAGCTAATTCGCTCAAGCTAACGTAACCTTGTTGTAGGTTGTAAGTGATATATTTAGTTACTGGTACGCCAAATTTATCGCAGCCGCAGTAAGCGTAAAGGCAAGAACGCACTCAATATTGCAGCTTCAGTTAACAGAGTAACATAGCTAATATTACCAGCAGCACAAACACAAGTCTTTGCTAACTTATTAACGTTAGCTGACTTAGTACCCACGCTTAAACTGTCATGCAAATCAACTTAAGGTACATACATATTCCAAAGGTATCGTTCTAACTGGTCGACTGACATTGCAAGTAGTTTCTTATTAAAGTTAGAAAATAGTTGAGGTGAAACTGTCGTACCTGAAGAACTCACAGTGCACGACATTGGAGTATATAGCTAACTTAGTCCGTTAACGTTACTTCCTGTTGATGTTTAGTAGCTAATTTTACCTACAGGCTAACATTAGTCCCTATTAAGGAGCAACACGTAAAGGTTCTGATGCAGCGGACATGAACTATGAACTTGATTTAAACACTTTAACGTTACTCGTTTTGCTGTAAAGTCAGTCTTGAGATGATTTAAATGGCTACAGCTAAGCTAAACGACAGTATGCTAACCAAAGCTTCCAAAACACCACAAATACCGCGAGATTCTTATGTCAGGACATTCTCGCGACAATGACAGCGGGATTTAGTTAAATTACATTAAAAAAAAAAAAAATGGCGGACCGGCTAACGCAACTCCAAGACGCTGTCAATTCGGTAAGACTAATTTTGAAGTTTTTATACGTCAACTAACAAAAAAAATAAGTATATTTTGGCTGGTTATTTCACCTGAATGCCTAGCTAGTGCGAAGCAGTATTCATATTTATTCCAGTAACTTGTTAACATGGCTACATCACTGTGTAGCAAACGACCAGGGGCCTATACCACGAACAAGTCTAGCTTCATGTTATATTGTACACAGAAACATTTGCTACAGTCCTGCAGCGTTAAAACGTTGGAACCTCAAAGTGACTCATATTTACTAAGTCGCAAATGGCTGGCTGACTGACTGGCAGCGTCAACAACTATATAGCTTAATACATAGCCCCTTGCTTGAAATAAAGTGTAATCCAAATGGTGTTGTGTGTCCAGCTTGCAGATCAGTTTTGTAATGCCATCGGCGTCCTGCAACAATGTGCGCCTCCTGCTTCCTTCAGTAACATCCAGACAGCTATCAACAGAGACCAGCCAGCAAACCCAACCGAAGGTGATCTATTTGTTTTGGTTCCTTATTTGTATTCACTTCTCTGTCTTCTCATTTAATATACCTTTCCTCTCAACACTTTCTGATTTACATTATCGATGTGCCAATCCAATATTGGCCTAATTAAATTGATGGGGTATTGCCAGATGTGATTAATCCATAACCAGTGGTGGAATGTAACTAAGTACATTTACTCAAGTGCTGTACTTAAGTACAAATTAGAGGTATTTGTACTTTGCTTGAGTCTTTTCTTTTCATGCCACTTTGTACTTCTACTACTTGTTCTTGTACTTTTTAGTCCACTACATAAATCTGACAGCTTTAGTTACTTTACATATTGAGATTTTTGCACACAAAACACATGTAGTTTATAAAATGTGATGGTTTATTATAAATTAAACTGCCCAACAATATATTGGCCTACAAGTTTAAACTAGCTGTTTAAACACTTAGTTGTTTGACAGAACTGTTTGGATTGTTTCCAGTTTCTAAAATGTGAGGGTTTTTTCTGCATTATGCATATACTTTTAATACTTTTAGTACATTTTCCTGATGATACTTACATACTTTTACTCAAGTAACATTTCCAATGCAGGACTTTTACTTGTAACGGAGTATTTTGTTTTAGTGTGGTATGAGTACTTTTAGTTAAGTAAAGGATCTGAATACTTCTTCCACCACTGTCCATAACACATAATATACTATTGCCTGCATCATTTGCAACAACATATTTGAGTCAACACTGAACATTGTCTTCTTCCCACATATCTCTCTCTCTCCCTTAATTTGGTCTGTCTTACTGGTATGCTAGTGACTGACTACAAGATAGAGAAACATGATTTGTGTAACAGTAGCCGGGGTTACATATATATATTTTTTTTTAAACCTCTACCCAGAGTATGCCCAGCTGTTTGCAGCTCTGATCGCCAGAACAGCCAAAGATGTGGATGTACTCATTGACTCTCTGCCCAGCGAGGAGTCCACAGCAGCTCTGCAGGTCAGCGCATTCCCAAGTTCCTTTTAAGACACACATTTCAGTTACAGATTCCACAATAAACACACACAAAAGCCCAGTTAGTATTTCTAGTGTTCAGTCAGCAGAGGGAGCCAGGTGACCACTTGTACAGCTGCTTTCTACATTGACAGATCAAGACTCTGACCATGAAAATGATGGCTGCTTATGGGTATAAAAGCAAAATGATTATAGTCAGTTTTCAGGCCGCTCTTCTGGTTATTAATTGTACGAAGCCTAGAAGATAATAATAATATACTCTTGGATAAACATGTTTTATTTACTGACAGATAAACACCAAAAACAGTAGGGCTGGGCATTGTTTTGATTTTAACCATTTTGATTCCAAATCAAAAATCAGAAAATCAGATATCGCCATATTTTTCACCAAATACCTCAATGTAATACCTCAATTAATAAGTTTCTCAGGGTCAATGAGTTTTTATGAGCAGCCTTTTAAGTTAATTTCTTACTTTCGCTACAATGTAAAAAGAGTGGAAAGAATGCTATTTCTGTCTTGATTCCTTTTCTGAAAATAGAAGGCTGTTTTAGATGAAACTTAAATGAGTGAGTAACCAATGTACAGTATATCTGGAATGGCCAATCCCTAGCATCTAGGCCGTCATTAGTCAATAAAGCAAAATCATAAGTACAGCCAACACAAAATGGCAATATAGACTTTAGTGTTTTTACATTTCAAATGTCACAGTGAGCCAGCATGCACGATACCGGGACCCTGAAACTGAAGCAGCTAAAGGGAATTTAGCCATCATTGTTTTTATTATCTACACCTTTTGCTTTTTATTACTGGGACACGTCGAAATGTTTTTAGTGAAAAATGCCCATACGGTTTTAATGCCACAATTCAACAGTCTTATAAGCTTGGACACTTTAATATCTCATCCTCATTATCTGAGGTGCTGTAAAATCACATAATTAAAAAAAAAAAAAAAAAAAAAAAGGGTTGCATACTGTACATGTAAAGCCTAATGAAGATCTACTGATTTTGCAATATTGCATGATGGGTATGTATCGGTTTAGGCGACTGTAAGTAAATGACTGTACAGTTTTCCACCCTGAGCCATCACTCTGTGATCAGTCACCTACAGCTAACTGGCAGCTTTCTCCTCAGCACAAACATACAACTGTTGATGAGTAAAACAGAGTATGATGCAGTAATGGAGTGACAGGATTACCTTATTTATTCTAGTAATATATCTGGCCATTCAGTTTCATTTGCTGGGGTTCATGAAATATTGCCTTGGAAACATGTTTTTCCTTTTTTTTTCTTATTTTGGTGGACCATCATTTAAACTAATTATACTTTCCTGTTTCTTAAGCTATTGTGGCTTGAAGACGTTGCATATAGTTTTGCTATTCATAATGTCTGTTGTCACCAGTGCATCAGGCAAGTTAGAAAGAGAGATTGTCATCAATCACAGAGCCTCCTGTCATAGATAAGGAGGCTTTACAATGAAAGATGTTGCATATTTGATACAGATACAGCTTTATTTATCCCCGAAAGGCAATTCAGTTCCTACAGTCCACCCAAACATATACAGTATATCACAAAAGTGAGTACACCCCTCACATCTTAACAGAAATTCCACTTTGCTACAATGTAAAGTATTACGTGTACAGCTTGTATAACAGTGTAAATGTGCTGTCCCCTCAAAATAACTCAACACACAGCCATTAATGTCTAAACCGCTGGCAACAAAAGTGAGTACACCCCTATGTTAAATTCCCATAGAGGCCATTTTTAAAGGCCAGTTATTTCATGGATCCAGGATACTATGCATCCTGATAAAGTCCCCTTGGCCTTTGGAATTAAAGTAGCCCCACATCATCACATACCCTTCACCATACCTAGAGATTGGCATGGTTTTATGTCGGTTAGCCTAATAGCTGGTTTGATTTGCATTGAGAGATGATCTTATGGAAAGTACCCCATGCCAATCTCTAAAAATATTTGAAATAAGAACTGAATAAAGACGATAAATTAAGACAAAATAATAACATCGCATGTATTGCACATAACAAATTACAATCCACCAATTGGCTTACTGAAAGGGCTGAAGCTCAGTTTGTACTGTTTGCACTACATATGTATTTGCATAAATACAATTTAAAAAAAAAAAAAAAAAAAAAAAAAAAAAAAAAAACTCCCATCAGTCATTTCATTCACAAAAACATCAAATCCCGCCTCTTTTGATTGTAAGTGAGTGTGACCGGCTGTGCCCTCTCGCCAGGCGGCCAGTCTGCGGCAGCTGGAGGAGGAGAACCACGATGCCGCCGCCCGTCTGGAGGAGGTGGTTTACCGCGGCGATATGCTGCTGGAGAAGATCCAGAGCGCCCTGGCTGACATCGCCCAGTCTCAGCTCCGCACCCGCAATGGACCACCTCACCAGCCCTCACCAGCCGAATCCTGACCGGCAGTGTGCAAAACGCAGTTCTGGACAATTTTCAGCCATTTTCCCTTCTCCCCATTCTGACTCTTTGTTTTTACCCTCAGACGTCAGCTGCGAGCCTCAAAACACTCGCAACGCTGAATTTGTCTGCGACGGTAACGCGAGGTGCCATACAGTTAGCGGAAACATCATTTGGTTGCTTAACTGCAATGTTCTTTTTTCTTTTACACAGCAGCCACTGGTCTCCAGGCAACCACAGAAAAATGTGTAAAACACTAGATGCCTGTTGACGACGTCTCAAGTTTTTCGTATGTCTATGTTGTATATTGATTGAAGTCTGTTTTTGTAGATATTTATGAAAGAAATGATTTGAAATTCTGATTTTGGAGCATCTTTACTGAAAACCTCAACACCGTAGAAATAAAATAAGTTTATTTTTATGCTCAACACTCTTCAGACCAGTTAACAAACCCACTCAGCTTACTGTTACTCTGAAGTCTTTTTTTAATAAAGCTTGAACAAACACTTTTTTGATTTGTCATTTGTTCAAACCATTTGTATCTTTACAACCGAGTTTTAGTTTGACAGAATAGTTTTAATAGGTTTTTCTTGTGAAAACAACTACATGAAGGATAAAGGATGTTTATTGTTGCCCTTAGGGGTCACAAGGGATGTTCCCCTCCCATCTCATTTATTTGAAAAACTGACAGTTTAGTTCCAAAATGAATGCAACTTTTTTTATATTATAAAATCCTTGTCAGTCATTAATCATAAACAGCTCTGGTGCCTTATTGCACAGTAACTGCCCTACATTGATGTTAGTTTATCATGCTACAATAGCTCCACATATTTCATTGAAGAATCACAGGATGATAAATCATGACTTAGCAGAAAATCTGAATGATGCGCTCATTGCTTTTGTTAAATTTTGTTGAAATGATGTCATTTTCAATATGACCACACTCTTCAAATGATCAAAAATGTTTTGAGGAACTAAGCTCTCGTTTAAGTATATTTCATGACGTTTGAGAGGAATTCAGATACAAATAGCATGGGGGGGGGAATAGGGAAGAGAGCTGCAGATGACTTAAATATATACTTATTTGGGAACCTTAGGCAGAAAAAAAATCATTCTTTGGTTGAACTGTTAATATCTGAAAATCACCATAATTGTATTTACAAAGTTGTCACACAACTGCAGTCATGTGGCACGTGGTCTTAATTACATTCACATCAAAATGGGACTCAGTGGTCTTGAGTCCTTTTGCGAAGCTTGGGCTGCAGGCCAGAGTTTTTATAGCCCAAATCTAAATATAGGTGCTGTGTCACAGCTCAGTGGGCCCCATTGATGCAAGAAATATAAAAACAGCCTTGTCTGCTGTACACCACACCCAGACGTGTTAGCAGGTTACACCCACCTCTGTGCATGTTGACATCATGACTCTTACAGTAAAAACACTCATCCCGTTCCAAATTAGGAGAATTATGGCAGAGAAACAAGTCCGGACTGCTTTTCACTGTCAACAAAAGTTTGTTGTTGGTGTTAAAGTTGTATCTGCTTTTTAGTTGTTGCTTTTTTCCTATAGTGCATTCACCTGCTCTTTATCCTACAGACCTTTGGCTTATAGACACAAGTGAACAATGACATGAAATATTCCAGATAGGGTGAATACATCTCTAATTCTTCTGCTGTGGAATTTCAAGTGTGAAAACATAATCTTCAGTGGTTTAAACCATCAACATGTTTTACGTATTTTCGGGCTAAACAAGCTGCAGTCGTGTTGAAGTGTTGCACCAAAAGTTTCAGATCTTAAATGTCTCTGAAAATATTCCCAGAATATAGCTGTGGTCTGTATCTGTGGCACTCTGTTACTGTTTTTATGGTGTCTTATCTCCTGTATTATCAGTAGGCAAAAGTAATTGTATAACATGTTTATGGTTATAGATTCCAGTTTTATATTTTTATAATAGTGATAGTTTACTGTAAACCATTCCTATGTTTTTTTCTGTAAATGTCTCTCTGTCAACTATAGCAAATAAAACCCACAATTTTATTTGACCTTAGATACCCTCTTGTAGTTTTTATGGCATTTGCTATTTATGTATGAAGGAAATAATTATTTTACAGTGTTTGTGTAATAGGATTCTAATAATCAAAGTAATATTAGTTTTCTTTTAGTAAGGCTTAGAACTAAGCATTACCAATAACATGATGTAACAAAGCTTACAACTAGACTATAGCTAGAATCCAGTCTTTCATAGCTGCAAATGCTTGCTAGCAAACTGAACCTGTGTCCTGGAACCGTTCCTTATTATACATCCATGCCTTGGAACACAACCCTTGCGGGGCGGTTTACATCTTCTCATTGGCTGACGCGCATGTCCTTCTCATGTGTATTGCACATATGATTGGCAATTAGAAACCACAGGTTCCTTTCTTCATCGGTGATTGGTTCTTGCCAACGTCAATCAAACGCTAACGCCGTTGGGTGGCCGGAGCGTTTGATGAGACCGACGGTCCCAGGAAGCAGCACTGCTTATTTTACATTTTATACCGATAAAGACGGGGGAAGCGCTGAATTTCGAGGTCAGGGGGGGTACAAATGAAGAAAGTAAAATAATGTCAAATAATTTCAGGTTAGCTTGCTGTCAACGTCAGAGCGCTTTTGTTATGATTTGGCGTTGATATCGGCGATGTTTACTGTGCAGCCCGTTAAGTTCCTTTGAAGGCTGGCCAGTAACGTTAACTGGAGCCTTCAGCCTTCGACTGCCTAAATATTAGGCAGAAAAATACGAAAATTCACATTATTTCTCATATATCGTGCGGTGGCGCCAAGCCAGTAATTGACTCTGGAGCAAGACACGGAGGTAGGTGAAAATATTTCCCACATAATGCTCTTTATTATTTTTGTGCTATCGGGTTTTTCAGCCAGACAGAGACGCAAAAGGGAATATAACGGACGAATAGCTAGCTAACGCAACACAGCAACAAACTATACCAATGTTTGTATTGTATAAGTAGCTAACCTTATATTATTAAGGCTTATTGGTATCTAAAAAATGAATATTATTAAGTATCAGCCATCATGTGCCAGGCAGCAGTGGTAGATAGTAGGTGGAAGATAGGTTTGACAGGGTGGCACAAAAAGTTTAAATTTAGGTGAGTTGTGTGTGTAACGTTAACGTTACGTAGCTAGCTTGTTAAATAACGTTACTCCATGCAGGTACACGCGATCTCTGCAGGTGGATGAAGGAAGTATAACCGTAATCCAGCATCCTGAATTAAAAGCATGACAATTACGATTAGGGCTGTGCTCGATTAAAGAAATTCTTAGTCGACTAACACTCATTCAATTGTATCGACTAATCGATTAGTTGATTTAATCGACAGATCTGTAAATCTGAGTTTCTCTGCAAAGAGTCATGCAAAAGCACCACTTTAATTCTTGTGTTTACCAGAGATGTGCTCGTACGTTTCTTGGAAATAAGTCATTCAGCATGAAAAAAGCATAAAACATGACTAATCGACTAAAGAAATCTAAGTTGGCTAAGACCAAAACGACCGATTAGTCGACTAATCGACTAAGAGGGAGCAGCCTTAATTACGATTACGGTTGGGTATCGTTTCTGCTTATCGATTCCGGTTTTTACCAATTGTTGATTCCAATTCTTTGAGGGGCAGGTTGAAAACAGATCACATGCTAATACACAGAAAAGATTTTTTTTTTTAAACAACACCATTCATATTCACAATTTACTTCATACAGTTTATAGAACCTAAACATAAAAATAAGTTATACATTTGACATTTATTTTGTCCACTTTTAATTTGAACTACATTGACAAAACACATCTGCCAATATATTTGAAATAAAAGTATTTTTTTAGCATTTCTTTTCAATTTTGAAACATATTCTGAAGTATATATATATTATTACTGGAAAAACAAACACTGTGAATTAAGTAGGGTTGCAACTAACGATTATTTTCATTATCAATTATTATCTAGATTAATCGTTTGGTCGATAAAAAATGTCCATCCCAGGTTCTCAATGTCTAAAGATGATGTATTTAAATGTCTTGTTTTGTCACTCCAAGACAGTTTAATATGATTATAAAACAGAGAAAACAAGGAAATATCCATATTTAAGAGGCTGAAACAGCATTGTCTGCCATTTCTGCATGAAAATTCCTTTAACGATTAATTGACTCTCAAAATAGTTGGCGATTGATCTTTTGATTTGTCGATCGACTAATGGATTAGTCGACTAATCGTAGCAGCTCTAGAATAAGGATCTATAATGCATATATTGCCATATGACAAACAATGAAACTGCACAATGTACTGTAAGGGATATTACTAAATAATGTATACATACCATTAAGTTTCCATTATTAGAATGTTATGGTGACTTGAAGCTTAAAATACCAGAACAAGTTGTTTTTTGGGTGTTTTTTTGAGCGCTCCATTGCTCACTCTGGCGTCATGACTGAGCCCTTTCATTCAGGACGGAAAGGGCTTCCTGTCCAGTCCTTGAAGGGTGGAGTGTGTCTTTGTGACACACAGACACACACACACATTTGTACACAATGTGGTGGACTGATCCTTCAGTTTTAGTGAGATGAGGCAACATCATCTGAGTTTTAAAACCATGTTTTATTTATTGTGACCAAATCCTTTACTTTATTTGTAGGTTAGAGTTTTGGCCAGCCAGATTTGGCCCCTGTCCCCTGTTTTAGACTGCATGCCTTAGTCTCCAAATAGTGAGCTTGCTTTTATAATTCCTTCCTTATACAGTATGTGCCTGAGTGCTGTAGCCTTGTATAGCTATGGGGTGGATCTGATTAACTTCAAGCCAAACTGAACCCTTCAGACTGAGCTAAAGGCCTGGCATTTTCCACCTAGGTGGGTACACAAGCACAAAACCCATCCAGGCCTCTCAAGGGTGCACATTATTTCAATTGCTCAATTCTCAGCTCCATACATCACCGGAGGGTGTGATAATAATGATATTGTAAGCTTTGATTAAATGGCTTTCCAAGATGTCATTCAAAGTCAATAGCATTTAAATGTCATTAGATCTGCATATACCACTGAACCCATTCTGTGACAAATCGATAACTAACTATTTGTAATTATATGAAAGGGGCCCTCGTATTGACGAACCCAGAGAATGACCACTGTCCAGTCACTTTTTTTGGTTTCACGGCCCACAACTTTACTGTTTTGACTCACTTTCTCTGTATTCCACTGTATGCTACCACACGACAGACCGACAAAGTTAGCATTTAGCAACTGAAGAGCCAGATATTTTCCACAGGGGTTGGTAGAGACCAAAACGGAACTAAAAGGAGAGGGAACATGGGCAGGCATAAATACGACTCCAAATTCATGGTTTGAGCATTTTCAATATTTACTTTACAAACGTAGACTCCCAATATTTAGGTTCTGGCTAAATGTCTGTATAGGACTGCTCTTTCTGACCTAAATGAATTTAGCACTACTGACGTGTTAAAGAGATAGTTTGGATATTTTAAAGTGGAGTTGTATGAGACACCACATTTCTATCATTCTCCATGTTCCCCAGCCCTAGCATGTGTCACATAGTATCCCAGAGTGATATAGTGTGAAGTGTGTGTGAGGTTAGCTCAATAAAGTGGTGTCCGATAGGGCTGTGCAATTAAACAAATTTTGATCGCGATTTTGATTTCGGCTCCTAACGATCACAAGGCCAATCGAGAAAAACGATTATTTTGCACGTTACATTTCGCAAGTAAACTCTTATTTTGTCTTGCGTTCCGAAGGGGAATTCAAAAAGTTAAAACGGGAAAAGTATTAAGGGGAAATTTCATACTTCAAGGTGTTTTCACTGTTGATTTGTTTAACTGTTTCACTGTTTTTTTAGGTTCAGTAAATGCAACATCTTTCCAAGTCAATCAGTAATCGTGTTAAATAATCGTGATTTCAATATTGACCAAAATAATTGTGATTATCATTTTTTTTTATATATATATATATATATATAATCGAGCAGCCCTAGTGTCTGGCATGTTTGTGTAGTCAGTCAAAATATTAGCATTGGGTTCGATCATTGTCAGTTTCAATGATCAACAGAGAAAACACTCCTATCTTCTGCTACTTCAGCACAGCGCTTCGTTACTCGGCATGCTCACACATTGTCCACCAAGCGTCCTCCAGTGTATTGCAAGCCTGGTGGCCCACCGGGCCTAAGTTGCCCCCCTAGCAGGCCTAAGCCATTGGGGGAAAACATGTAAATGTATTTTTAAGAAGTTTTTTTAAACTACAGTTACAGTGGGGCTGCTCAGTTGGAAACTTAGGCGTAGTCATATTTTCAAATTTCCAGTTAGCTTTTAGCACTGACTTAATGTATGGCCCTATGGAGTCTGTGTTGTAGCTTTTTTAAATTCTTAATTTCGCGATCCCAGCCCTTATTTGGTATCACTGAAACTCTTGTGATTTACATTAATGCTGCCAACAGTCTGGGACTGGCCCCAGGCGGGCCCTCGTCGAAAAAAAGACACTTGCCACTTTTCTGGGGGAAACCCTGAAGTGACCTGAATTTGCACTTTGTTGACCATAAAGAACACCCGTCACGGACCCCGGATGAATTGTTCATCTGTGTCAGGCTGCTGTGGTAGCTACAGTATGTTCGCTGGCTTCAAAGGTACTGTACATAGAGGTACATAGCTTATGTGGTTTTTCTCAGAAAATGTAACGTCACACAGGGCGGACATGGGCTTACGTGAGATCACAGAGAACTGTAGTTAGTCTGCTTTGTGTTTTGTCATTTTATTGCCGATCATCATCAGTGGTGTCTCCCTATTTACGCTGAGCTTCCTATGAGTTTTGTACTCAGGTAAATCTGTGCAGTCCTCAGTAACTCTACACCCTGATTTGCCAGTGTCGCTGTTTTCCACTTAACAGAAACCTCCCAAACCAAGCAGTTTGCAGCAGTGATTCATTGGTTTTTCTCAGAAGTCAGGAAGTGTCTTGTTGTTGTGGGATTGTTGGGACTGGGATGGAAAAGGGCCGGTGGCTAGACGTAACATGGGTCCTATCTCTGGGCTGCAGGGCTGTTTTTATCTCTGTGTGGGCTAATCAAGTCCATTCCTAACTGTCTGATGGCGTACTGCTGGAATAGTGTGATGATGTACACATCCACCCTCTTCCTCTTGCCCTCTATTAACATAATATGGTCATGTTGATATTTTATTAATTAAGGAAGAAGATAATCAAACTTCCCCTCTATAATTTACAATAAGAGAATACGTTACAGATGCATCGTTGCATTTAAAGTGTTGCATATGGTAAATTAGCCTACTTTGGATGTCTCATGAGCTAAATCGGTTATCACTGTCACTGTGTCACCAGCCAAAGCATTAAGAGTTTGTTGTAGCAACCAACGTAATAACTTAGATTAATATAGCGCATTTCATGAAACCCAAGGATGCTTTACACAGCTACAGGGGGACAAGGGGGAAGAAGATAGTGGGCCAACACAAACAGGGACTGAAAGGAATAAAACATCCGCGCAAAATGGAAGGGGGACGTCATTTAATGTTGGCTACTGACTACGACCACATCGTGCAATCTAAAGTTATTTTATGAATGAAATAGACATATAACATTCCTGAGGGCATATACAGTGCTGCTCATAAGTATTCATACCCATGGTCAAGTTGACTAAAAAGAGGAAATAAAAAAATCATCTTTTGGAAATTGATCTTAATGTCTTAATTAAAGAAATGAGGAAAAATCCAACCTTTTAAGGACACCAATTTTTTTTTTGCATCCTGATAAAGTTCCCTTGGCCATTGGAATTAAAGTAGCCCCCCCACATCATCACATACCCTTCACCATACCTAGAGACTGGCATGGTTTTATTTCAGTTAGCCTAATAGCTGGTTTGATTTGCATTGATATGGATCTTATCTCAGTTAGCTATTAGGCTAACTGAAATAAAACCATGCCAGTCTCTAGGTATGGTGAAGGGTGTGTGATGATGTGGGGGGGCTACTTTAATTCCAAAGGCCAAGGGAACTTTATCAGGATGCATAGTATCCTGGATCCATGAAATAACTGGCCTTTAAAAATAAAAATCTGCCTGCCTCTATGGGAATTTAGCATAGGGGTATGTGTAATTATGGCCCCTGTATTTTAAGGAAGAACATTTATTTATTTACAATACATTATTCATTTACAAAACAAATTGGTGTCCTTAAAGGTTGGATTTTTCCTCATTTTTTTTAATTAAGGCATTAAGATCAATTTCCAAAAGATGATTTTTTTAATTCCTTTTTTTAGTCAACTTTAGCATGGGTATGAATACTTATGAGCAGCACTGTATATATTTCTTGATGCTGCACTTTGATATGGCTCTTTGTAGCATTACCTATTTAAAGCTAATGTACTTGCACTTACTACTTGTTGTCTGGAGTTTGCACCTTCAAGGTTGAACGCACTTAATTGTAAGTCGCTTTGGATAAAAGCGTCGGCTAAATGACATGTAATGTAATAACATACCTGAGGGCCAATTCGGGGTGGGTTTTGAATCGTTTACAATCCCGTAATTGTCTCCTATCTTAAAAGCCCAACCGAAGATGACTCGCGTTATCTCCCGTCGTCTTTCACTTTCCCTTTTAGCTTTTAGTTGTTCTCTCGTTTAATTTCTTTCTTTCCTGTGATGGCCCTGCCCCAGTATCAGCCATAACTACAGCAAATAACTTCTAAAATAACATTAAAATACAATTAGGACTATATAAAGAAATCTCCTGCTTCTTTTTACCTGGCTCAGCTGGCTGGACAGCAGGCTTTTCCGGTGTGACAAAGAAATCTGTGACCCGTCAGATTGTTACTGTAGCGCCGTCTACCTGCCGCAAATCATTTTGTAACTGCGCAGGAAAAATCAGACCCGGGCAGAGGCATTAATACACACTATATAAAAATAGTGTTTTTTTCACTGTTAGTCTTGTTGGCTGTTACAGGTAATTTAAGATAATTGTATGAAAATTGACATAGTTTCAGAAACATAAAAAAAGTGATATATATATATATATATATAGTCACTTTAAGGTCGATCCTGGCCTCAAATCAATCAAGATTCTGTGATACGAACTGAAGAGAGCAATTTGTGATCAAGACATTCCTGAAATATCAATATAATTAAACAGTTTTGTACGGGGAAATGGTCTCAAAATCCTCCTGGCCAATGTGGAGATGTGATCAGATGTAGGAAACATTTGGTGGAGGTCACTGCTGTAAAATAAGGTTTAACTAGTTACTAAAACCAAGGGTGCACTTTGTTTTTCCAACCTGACTGTTACGACCCTTTCGATGGATTCGGCGACAGTAACACGACAATTAATAAAGTGTGACAGAGTCAGTGTAAAAGTGAAATATTTGTTTTTTGTTCCAAACATGGAAATAGCTCACAAGAGGATGGTGGAAGATGGGACCTGGAGGTAGCTCTACAAGCTCTACAAACAAAACAAGTCAAACAAAATACCTAACCTGCTTCTCTAAAAAAAAGATAAAGAGAACATTACACAGGTGGCAACAACCACTAAACCTGGTGTATCTATACAAAGATCAACTACGTGCAAAATGTACAGGGTAAATAGTCAAGAAAATAATTCAATAAATACACCAAAACATGCAATTGTTTTATGTTACCTTTTTCAAGACATGTGTAGCCTCTAGTAGAACCAAGGATCCGACTCCCGTTAGTCTGTGGTCAAGGGATCTGTTTGAGAGCTGCACTCGTTGAAATGTAAAAATTGATAACACTGAAGGGGAAAAAGTCAAACCTGTAGATATTCTTTTGGATTTGAAAGGCTTAAGGACTTCATTAATATTATATTTAAAGGGGCACTCAACCGATTTTACACATTAAGATCAGTTAATTCATCATACGTAGCACTACTCAGCTCAAACTCAAAAGTTGTGCTAATGTTTCTGGACAGCACTTTTTAAAATAGGACAAAATAACCCGGATGATGTCATCACAGTTTGAAAGACATGGGTATCTGCCAGGAATGGAGGGTCTAGTGAAAGACGCTATCAAAAGTTGCATTATGGGAAGTGTAGGATTTAGCGTTTTTAGAGCTTGATACACACACACACACACACACACACACACACACACACACACACACACACACACACACACGAGGTAATACAAGTCAGAATATCTTGGGCTTTGCTGCTTCAATTTTTCCCATTATTGTGTTTAACTTTTGCTTGTCCTTCCTAGTACTCCTTTAATAGGACATTTTATCATGTTGGACATCATCTGTGTTGCACAGTTGGTCAGTGTTGATTCCTGTGATTACTGACACACTTTAGAGATTGTAGAGGGCAGACACACAGGTGTAGCTGTCTGTGTTGGTGGGTGGTCCCTGCACTACTGTTTCTGACTGGTCAGTTGGGGAGCCTGCACGCTTTTAAGTCCTTCAGGTAAAACTCCTCTCTGGCCGGTTAAAATATTTTACAGAGGACTGAATTGATGGTAAAATCATTGACCAATGGACACTTACCACACTAGTAGGAGCAGTGACTGGACTGCTGCGCACAACCTGATGTTGTTGTTTTTGATGTTGTCTTCCAGGATAGTATGGCCATGACGGTGGAGACTGCAGCTGCCCTTCCCATGAGCAATCACACCCGAGAGAGGGTGACTGTGGCCAAGCTGACCCTGGAGAACTTCTACAGCACTCTACTCACCCAGCACGAGGAGCGGGAGATGAGGTGAAACTGCCACAGTGGTTTTATAGCCTACAGTATACCTGTTGATATGAGGCCAGCAGCCTTTCCTTCACACAAATGTATAGAGAACACACCCGTCATGTTGCATCTGTTGCTCTTGATCAGTAATATTCCAGGCCATGTTGGATTCGCTATGTAACAAAAGCTTTTTTACCTTTTTACTTACTGGACGTCGTACTTTTAACAGTTGCCTCATGCATGCCTTATACGACCTTTAACCTTGTGCATGAGTTAGTTACATCAGTTACTCTCTGTGTGTAAATGGCGCTGTTGTTTGAAGCATCAATTGTCACTCCGTCTGCTGAAAAAGGGAACAACCCAGCAGCGTTTCATCTCAGGTGTGAGCACGACAAAGCACAACATTGTGTTCTCACATTACCCGAGAGCTGATTTCCAGTCCGGGTAACATGGTTTGGTTTGGCAGCTGGCTCACTGTTTACACGCCAGCATAAACTGACACGGGATTAATTTTCAAGATCTGACCAGTTTTGGGTGATCTAATCCCTCCGTATATTGTGAAGTCACTAGTACAACAGTACAACATTTTTGCTTTTCGTCGCCCTTATTCAGATTTGTATGCATTTTTCAAAGCACACTATTTTCATTGTATGTAATACATTGTATTGTTCGTAGGCAGAAGAAGCTGGAGAAGGCCATGGACGAGGAGGGTTTGCCAGATGAGGAGGTAAAGTAGGCTTTGTCTTCTGGTTTACAGACCTCAACATATTGCAAGAAAAAGGTGTTGTTTTTCCTTTTTAATCTTTCTCTTCCTCCCCGACTTCTTCAGATGTCTTACCGTCTGTCTGTGTTTTGCAGAAAGTAATGCGCCGCTCGCAGCATGCCCGCAAGGAGACTGAGTTTCTGCGACTGAAGAGGACGCGACTTGGCTTGGATGACTTTGAGTCCCTTAAAGTTATCGGACGGGGTGCTTTTGGAGAGGTACACACAAAGAAAGGCTGAAACCCTTGCACATTTTAATTGAGAATGTGTGTATTGACCACACATTGACACACACACACACACACACACGTTACATTTTTATTCGCACTCCTTCTGAATTGAACCGTGATGTTGTCTCCCTCAGGTCCGCTTGGTGCAGAAAAAAGACACGGGGCACATTTACGCCATGAAGATTTTGAGAAAAGCAGACATGCTGGAGAAAGAACAGGTAGAGTATTTCTCTGCACCACAGTTGTCACGGATGTTAAGACATCCTGTAACAGCTGCTGCTGCTGCACTCATGCACTTGTATTGTAAGTGTCTCACATGTATGTTGCCTACTGCCTCACTGCAGGTAGCTCATATCCGGGCAGAGAGGGATATTCTGGTGGAGGCGGACGGCGCCTGGGTGGTCAAGATGTTCTACAGCTTCCAGGACAAGAGGAACCTCTACCTCATCATGGAGTTCCTTCCTGGAGGTTTGCACTGACAACTTAAGATGGATTTGCATTTGAGGTCATCTGTTCTTAGTGCCTTTACTCTTCTGTGTTGAGTGTTTCTTGCAGATATTGAGCGTTTGAAACAGAGATTTATTGAACTGGATACTCGCCATTCTGTGACATGCTAGATGTGAGCAGGACAGACAGACCGACAGAGAGATGTGTTGAACCTGTTGTGTATTATGTTTTTGTTTTGACCTTGTTGCCAGGCGACATGATGACCCTGCTGATGAAGAAGGACACTCTGTCTGAGGAGGCCACCCAGTTCTACATCGCAGAGACAGTTCTGGCCATCGACTCCATCCACCAGCTGGGCTTCATCCACAGAGACATTAAACCAGACAACCTGCTGCTGGACTCCAGGGTGAGACTCACAGACTGAAATTGCCCTGACTGTCAGTAAAAGCATACAGCGTGGTGCGCATGTGCATGCCGGCTCTCTGCGGATGTCTTATCAAATGTTTATTTGATCACAGGGACATGTGAAGCTGTCAGATTTTGGCCTGTGTACGGGACTGAAGAAGGCTCATCGCACAGAGTTTTACAGGAACCTGACGCACAACCCGCCCAGTGATTTCTGTGAGTTAAAAAATCTGATATTCACTAAAAACGGCAAACATTAATGAAACCAGATTCATACCCAAATGCATAATAAAGGTAGCCTGGCTCCGCCCTCCTACATACTTCCGCTCAATTTTCATTTTCCTTCAATGCTCCGTCTGGGTTTGCGGTATATTCGCGGGTTTTCTCCGGCCAAATCTTTACCGGTACAATCAGCGAACAGGGAGTGGCCGAGAATGACGACGTTGAGGTCGTGCGCTAGTTTGAGTTGTAGTTCCGTCACGGCGGTAGAGAAAGATGCGAGAGAAGCCATTCGGTCCGTTGTGGGGGTTAGAAGAGACAGGCGCTTTTAGACAAAGGGTGAATACAGGTATATTCAGACAGACCGTTTTTACATTAAAGCATGTAAATATGTTCTAGTAGGAACCCAAAATACAAGTATGAATCTGAAAATGAGCCTTTAATGTGCACTATAATACGTGGTAACTTGCACCTAAATACATTTTTACATGGAGACCCTGCTTTGGTCTTTTGAAAAAACACACATACATAAATACATACAAACATTCTTACTATAACTGTTTACCTAATCACTCGCTTTTCCTCTCTTTACTTTCCTGCATCTTGCAGCCTTTCAAAATATGAACTCCAAGAGGAAAGCAGAAACCTGGAAGAAGAACCGGAGGCAGCTGGTAAGGCAAAGCAGGTTTGCATTTCACTAAAGGAGTGTGTAAGAGTAAGAAAGATGGAATTGTACTGGCTGCAACATGCAAAAGAAAAATCCCTAATTTAGCTGCAAAAATTGACACAGCAGCCTCTAAATCCTGGCTAACGTAACTTCATGTAAATGATCAGTCTGAATGAAGCATGTTTGACTAGTCAGTTTTACTGGTTGAATTTCATTATTTTGAGTATATATTCCAACCCAGAGCCCTCACCTTTATCTTTCTGTGTGACTCGCAGGCTTATTCTACTGTTGGAACGCCAGACTACATTGCTCCTGAAGTCTTCATGCAGACGGGATACAACAAGCTGTGTGACTGGTGGTCTCTGGGTGTCATCATGTATGAAATGCTCATCGGTAAGCATGCATTTGTCTTTGTGTAAGACAGACACAGAGAGTTGAATGAAATACATTTGGAGAACAACGTAGATGCCACAAATTAAGTAATGTGTGAAATGACTTAATGTTCGCTGTACTGTACACAGGAACAGAACAAGTTTGTCAATTACAGAAGATGATTTGCAAAACTTCTTTGACACGTTACATGGCAGATTTACACATTAGTAAAACCAAAGTCAGTGGATTTTTGCAGGTAGTGTTGCTGTATACCACCAGCAGTTTTTTTTAAATGCTTGTTGGCTGTGTTCAGGTTACCCACCGTTCTGCTCTGAGACGCCACAGGAGACATACAGGAAGGTGATGAACTGGAAGGAAACCCTCGTCTTCCCACCTGAAGTCCCCATCTCAGAGAGGGCCAAAGACTTGATATTAAAGTATGTAAAGGTGCATTTTTATTTCAATATATATATCTTTCTATTTTTTTTACAAACTCACATGACAGCCACATGCTGAACACGTTGGTGTTGAAAGTGAATAATTGTCCAAATAGTGTGTGTGTGTATAAAGGTTTGTTGGACAGTTGTATCATCCGTCTGCTGTTTGTGTGTTTCAGGTATTGCACTGACGCTGAGAACAGGGTTGGAGCTGTGAGTGTGGACGAGATCAAGAATCACCAGTTTTTTGAGTCGGTGGACTGGGAGCACATCAGGTACATGAACACGAAGCCCCTTTTAGACATAAATGTGTTGGCAATTTAACATGTTGGTCTCATGTTTGAATAATACTTATACGTTAAAGTCAACGACTTGACTCAAATGACAAAAAAACTTTAAGACTTACAGTAGGCCTCATTTCCACTGCATGTTTTGACTTGATTCAACTCACTTTTGGCACCAGTACTTTTTTTTTTTTTTTTCGTTTTCCATTGCGGATAGTACCCTACTGTCATCGTCATCTTACGCGACACCCGCTGGTACTTTAATCAGCAACCAGAGGAACGTGAACTTCGTACTTCGCACAGTAGGCAGACTGACATTTTTTTTATCGCTAAATTAAAGAATTGCGGTCTCTATTGACAGTTGCTTGGCTATTAAAATATCGGGGGTTTGTGCAGGATGTCCCATGTCGCACTAGTGACGGTCAGTGACCGAGCTGCTACCAAAAAAAAGTACCAGGTGCTAATAGAAATCCCCAAAAAGAGCAGTTCCAAGCGAGTTGAGTCGAGCCATGCTGTGACGTACCATGCAGTGGAAATGCTGCAATATGTTACATATTACGTGTCTGAAAAGGGCTCCTCTCACATTACAGGTAACCCTGCTTATCCACAAAGCACAAAATGCCATTATTTAGCTTAAATGGAAAGGCGCGCATGCCTCATTTTATACTTCTTATTTCTGTGTTCTTATGTCCTTCTCAACCCTCCATGTTTCTATCCGTCTTGCCTTCACAGGGAGCGGCCAGCAGCCATCTCCATTGAAATCAAGAGTATCGACGACACCTCAAACTTTGACGACTTCCCCGAATCAGACATCCTTCAGCCAGGTTCGTCTCATGGAATATTTTGCTAGCCGCTCTGCAGCAAACATCCCTTATTGGGAAACATTAGCCTCCGCTCCCATTCAGACAGAGCATGACCATAGATGAGACATCATGATAGATGATTGAAATAGAGTCTCAACAATGCTAATGATTAATAATAGAATGGCTTTGAACGGGCCAAATTTTCATTATATGATCTGCAGCGCCCGCAAGTAGCAAAATAATAACGCCTCCTTTTGGTATGTGTGTTTTGTGTTTATTAACAGCCAATGCAACGGAGCCAGACTTCAAATCGAAGGATTGGGTGTTCCTCAACTACACGTACAAACGCTTTGAGGGTCTGACTCAGCGAGGCACCATCCCCACATACATGAAGCCAGGGAAGGCCTGACACGGGGAGACAGGGTTGCCGAGAAAAAACAGACGTTTACGGACACAGGGTCGGGCCGTGGAGCCCCGCTGGCGCTAAAGGCTGCGCTGTCGGCCTTTCAGTATAAATGTAACCCTCATCACAAGTTATTTAGGTCTGCTCAGCCGCCGCAAGAACTCCAAGTGCTTGGGAAATGAAGGCGCGTTACCACATTACCTCGGTTGTTCATATCGTATACACGCTACGTCTTTAGCCATAGCTCTCAGGCCAGCTCACTAACTAGGGCACTAAATCAGCATACCTGCACGTTCAACAGCATATTGCTTCTGGAGAGGACTTTCTACTGCCCAAAGGCAACTGTGGGAATGAGGATTAAGTACAAATCCCTGCTTGAACATCTTCACATCGACAGTTTCTACAGTACCCTGGTGGCTAAATTAGCTCTGATGCAAACATCATTTCTAATACTGAAGACAAGCTCTATACACTGTAGTCAGAAAGATTAGTGAGTAAGAACAGGTATCCCTCACTTGTTCTTGCCCATACTGTTATACTCTTGTTTGTGGATTTTAAAGGAGAGTTCCAGCATGATTTCTAGGGTTTTGGCTTACCTTCTGCTTTGTATTCAAGAGTTGCTCCCACTAACAAAGATAGCAACCATTTAAAAGCGCAAAGTGTGAAAATCTTTTATTTCAATTTCTTTCTAGCAGTGAGAAGCGTCTTGTTATGGCAGTAGAGCCCGGTGAAACTTCAGCATCAGCTTTTCTTTATGTGAAAAGAGACAACTACTGGGGATTGTGGTGGTGCTAGTTAGCAAAATACTAGTGGATCCCAATGGAAGCCCAATTAGCATCACATTTGTAGAGAAAATGTTGAGAAAGTGAAGGGTGACCGCATTGTATTTCTATGCCTTAGGCTTAAAGACTACGCTTGTAGACCAGTGTTTAGCCATGCTAGCGGCGTAGCTATTAATATTGGATGGATCGCCATGGCGTTTGGTACACACATTCATGTAGCACTAGCACCACCATCGGGTCATAATGTCCAATACTTTGGTTTATGACCAAATATATCAAAACCTAATGACATTCCCACCGGTGATAGCTGTACAAGCAGCAAATGTTAGCATGCTAACAAGCATAACTAACATGGTAAAAATTAAACCTGGTTAAAATCAACATGTTAGCCACGGATGTTAGTACGCTGATGTTAGCATTTAGCTTAAAGCACTTCTGTGTCTTACCGGTCCATTTCTATAAAAAAAAACAAGGGAATTCTTTCAAAGTGTGAAACTCTAATTAATATAGCATAATTATTAATTCCCTTTTATTCACAGTGCTGGGAGATTGAGTTGAACATGTCTGGTTGTTTTCAGTAACAGCATTAAAAGGGATAGAAAATATATGAAAACAAATGAGCAATACTTGAAATCATGCAGGAACCGTCCTTTAACCGTCATGGGGGTGACTTTGTGTCAGCTCTGTGGGACAACTCTTCCTGTGGCCTTGCCTCAGCGCCACTGCTTTTCACACAGAGGAACAACTTGTTGCCAGGAAACATGGGAATGCAGTTTGCCCTGTGCTTGGCATCCGTTACTGTGGAGCGTTGCCCATTTGCCAAACAGACTGCAGAGTGTGTCACTTCCCTTCAGAGCCAGTTTGTTGTGTTCAGACCAGTGCTACAGTAAATGGATTATTCCCCTGATTTTTATTCTAATGAGCCAGAGGGCCATTCACTTCCTCCTTACAGTAGATGGACAAAACATGCAAAGTGCCTTTTTAAAATAGCTGATAGATATTGAAGCATATATTTTAGAGATGTTAATCGGAAGGTAATAATAATGATTAGAAATAATAACGCCGTTTGAAAAAGGGGACATAAAAGGGAAAAAAAGGGAAGGGAAACATGTTAAGCTTTATCAAATCAACTTGTGAGGAAGCAACACTTATCTCTTAAAGCAAATAGAAAGCCCTGATGTGACAGTTGTATTTAGTGTGTCCGCGGAGTGATAAAACATGATAAGTGTGATAAAACAGCGACGAAACGAAGGCAGTATAAACAAATGGCAGGTTTTTATAGATTAGATAAGTAAACAAGGGCCTCGTAAAAAGAATGGGTCAAGGCAAACCCAATGAACAGTGTCTTGGTTTGTCAAGTAAAAGAGTAACTAAAATAGAAAGTAAATAAGAATAGATTAACATGGTGGATATCCTAGACATGTATGCTTTTTGTCCTCGAGGTTCTTGAAGGTGCTCTAAGCGATGTTGGGTGACGTCACTTCCTGTTGACGTTCGAAGTATTGTCAAACAAAACTGAGGCTAGCTTGCCCCTCCCTCATCCCGTCCCCTCCCCCTCCTTTCCGTGCTTCCGTGCACTAAACCCCCAACCCCCACCCCCAAATCCTTCTTGTCGGTTATTGGCTGGAACACTGTTTGTTATGTTTGGTGGTGCAGGTTTTCCCAGTTTGTTGTTGTTGCCGTTTGTGAAGCCTGGGCTGTCTACAGAGACCGTGTTTTTTTTTTTTTTTTTTTTTTTTTTTTACAGTGTGTTCAGGGGACAGGCAGCTAGCGGATAGTGAGGAGATGTTTGCTGTATGTGACAAAAAATGTTGTAGCCTAAAAAACGCGTGACATCGCTTAGAGCACCTTTTTAAAATGTAAAATGTCTTTTGTTCATTTTGAATTAAGTAACCATTCAATGTGTTTATTTTTTTTTACCCCCTGACCCTAAAAAGCTAATGCCATGCCTGTCTTACTCAACAAAACAAACCATGTAACCATCATGTCTGCTCAGAGTTGTGACTACACACAGCGCTAAACATAGTTACCAAAGAACTCTGATCATCACGCGTCGTGATCTGAACACATTCAGATGTAGCTGTCGCTTACTGCACTTAACTTCAAACTACCTTTAAAAAAAAAAAAAAAAAAAAAAAAAACTTGGTTATGGAATGATTTGCCATTTCTATTCCTACACTTGTCAAGAAAATGAGTGAGCAGAGACAGATGTTTGTCAGTTAGCACATCTGTTAAGTGTCAAAATGCAAGCTATAAATGTACACGCAGGGAAAGGAAATATATATCGGACTAGTTTAGCTGTAGCCATCCCAGGAATCCCATGTTAAACTGATGTTGGTGCTATTTCTGAGGAATTGATAGAGAAAGTAAGGGTCTTGCAGTTTGTTCAATTAGGGCGGTGTATTATAATATTGTAATAGACCTGGACCAGTCTCTCTTCTTATTTTTGATCTGTTTAACTGTAATTCATCCACGTAGTCCTGTTACAATTGGCCAAGAACGCACCTGTAAGACTTACAGTTGCATAAGCAATGTACAAATGAGGGTTGACTGATGTGTATATTTCTGCATTATTTATTATTTATCATGTTTGTTAATAGATGAGAAGAGTATATTTAAATTGGATGATTTTTTTTTTTTATATATATATATCAATAGGTTTCCCTAGACTTTAAAGGGGCACTCCAGTGATTTAGTGTTGCATTCTCAAATCTTAAAAAAGAATGGTGCAAATTGTTGTGTGTGCAGCACAGGCTGAGATATCGGATTAACTTTTCCTTAGCATGGCCAAAGTTCCAAAAACAGTGAATCCTGCATTTCCCATAATGCAACTCGATAGCGGCTTTTTATGATAGAGAGGCAAAGTCCCTTTTCTTCCGGTGTCCACCATGGGAGGTTATTTAGGAGAAAACGTGTACGATAGTGAACAGCAAGTGACAGATAATTGTTTGCTAGCTAGCTAGCTAGGTAACGTAGCTATGTTCCACGCACAAATGTAACGTTGTCTTACTGATGTGTTTTATCCAGCGTCTTTTTATCAGCCGGGAAGCAAAAGAACGAGTGGGACCCATTGCTCGTGTGAGTACGTCCCGGTACGAAACGCACACACACTCTCACTGCTCAAACCATGTTTTTCCAAAATAAGGTCCTCTGGTGGTCCACCAGAAGGGCAGGGACTACGCCTCTCTATTCCCTTTTCTGTCTAGTAAATGCCGTTTGTCTTTCAAACTCTTACCCGTATATAATGCAGGCTTTCTGTTAAAAATAGTCTCTCAACCTAAGCCGAGTTAACCCTTATGACATCATCAGGGTCATTTTTTTTTAGACTTTAGAGCCCTCCCTCCAGAGCCACAGAAGAAGCCATTCAACTATATTCACGGGCTGAGTAGTACTCCCCATGACGTGTGGGCATGACATGATGAGGAGTGAACTGATCTTGCTGTGAAAAAACAGTGGAGTGCCCCTTTAGTTACAAACAGAAAATGTCTGGAAACAATAATAGTCAAACAGTAAGCATCACATCAGATGGACAACCCTGATAGGCCAGTATTTTCCCCATAATGAAAATACCAACGTGCGATTCTGACCCAAATACAAACATCATCAAAGCTAAGACCAGTCTGCAAGAAGATCCTACTTCCTACCTGCTACTGCTAGTAGACAGCAGCAGGACAGATGCATGATGGGGTGATTTTGTTTATGGTTATTACCGCTGCAGATTCCCAGTTGTGTGCAATCACTGGAACACAAACTGACACAACCTGAGAAAAGCCAAACTGCTGTATTCACACAGTTTCACAGCCAAATAGTTAAGATTGTTCATGAGAAACGAGTGTGTCAGTGCCACTGCTAGGGACAAAAAACAGGAAGTAGATACTCAGTGCTTTTTGTTGTGAGGTGATGTCAAACTCATGTTCCGTGTTGTAATAGAGAAATGATTACGCTTTTATTTCCTTCAGAAGTAGGTGCGCAGGAGATTAAAAAAAAAGTAGGGTTAATTCTGTTTTTGGCATCCATACAATTCTATAATTCTGTATATGTCCAAGATGACTTGAAATCCATTACTGTGTCACTTTATCTAAAGGGAGCTGAATCATTGGGACTTCATTTCTGCACGAGGTTGAGAAGAGTGCAGCAAACGATTCCCTTTCATCACGAGTTAAGCTAGACAATTCATTTCAGATGGACCAAACCAGCTCACTGACTCACCCTTTGTGTTGTTAAGCGACTCTGAGTCCATGAAAAGCGCTATACAAATTCACTTTTTTATTATTATTATTATTATTATTGTTAGTCGGATCAGTGTCACATAATATTTCATAATTGATGTTGAGAGACGTTGCTTCCCTCAGTGGGAGAGTAGGTAAATGTGTATTTATCCTTTGAAAAAAAAAAAAGCTGTTGACACAAACATAAAGAATAAAAGCAGATCACATCTAGAATCTAGTTTTTAGATGCACGTGGTCTCTGCCTCGGCTACCCCAGCGCTCCGTGAATTAGCTAATAATATGTATTTCCCCCTTTGGTAAAAGCAAGAATTGAGTCTCAAGAGTTACCCCCCCCCCCCCCCCCCCATTCCTCCCCCACCCACAGGCCAGGACTATGTTGTGAGGTAGTTTGTGTAATGCTGTGTACATATTGTTGTAGACACTTGAAGGAAACTGTCTGTGAACTAGGGAGGAAATGTTCATTTGATATAGTCATTCACGTTATTGAGTTTTTATGTTGATAAAATGCTGAAAATAATAAAATTAAACACCTAAAGTCTTTCTTTTTTTTGGTTGGGGGATGGGGAGCAGGTGGGTCTTTAATAGGTCCAATATTGTAAAAAGTGAGATTGGAGATAGCTATTATAAAAGATTATAAATGGTTAATTCAACTATCTTTTACAGCGTATTATTAAAAATTAGAATCCATTCGGCCCCAAACTGACTAAAGTAATGCATATGTGATGATGAAATGTAACCTAGAGCTGCTCGATTAGCAAAGAATGAGAGCGGGTATCTAAACGTTGCCATTCAAAAGCAGTTAAAGCTATAATTACTTTAGCTTAATGCATTTTAAATGATCATACTTACAACTGTGTGTGTGTGTGTGTGTGTGTGTGTGTGTCGAGTTAAAACAAATATAGAAACAAAACAAAAAAGGTAAACTGATACAATGAAAGAGTCACACTGATCATTTCTATGAATGTAGGATTTTCTGTAGTATACAGCATATTCAATATACTTTACTCTATATCCTTGCAAATACTGTGTAACGTTCACTGTCCTGGGAAAATGACCATTGCAGACTCTGCAATGATTAGTTTTACAGCATTACTTTGATGACATTTTAAATGCAACTGTGATTACAATTCTGTGATAAACATGTCCAATGTTGTGGTGGTGGTCTGATAAACCGGTTACCAAATTTGATAGACGTGTCCATTTCTACTCTATGGTTTCCTGTTTATCGCCACACGTTTGACCATCAAACAAAAAGGCAAAAACTAAAGAAGAAAGAAAGGAATCCAAATCACAGCTCAGTCACAGAGCCAAAACAGAGAGCTGCGATCGAACAAATAAAGGAGAACAAGCTGGAGTTTTTTTTTTTTTTTAAGTCAGCACAGGTTGTTGCTGTGATTTACTGAGGCCGCTAGAGGGAGCTCTTGATACAGACGATCTTGTGAATGGGACTGTGGCTCATAGATGTACAGTATGTGGTCATTGTGAAAACCTTTCATCCCCAAGGGTGACTGGTTGATCATTCACAATAAAGGATTAAATGCGTCCCTGTGGACAGAGATAGTGCTGTCTGGTTAACAGACGTGATGCCACATTTCAAATTAAATTGAGTGTAAAAAAAATATTTTTAATTTTGAAGATGAGAAATATAACATTGAATTAATTGTAAACATATTGGTTTAATTTAGTAAATTGTACTTACCTACATGCAAAAACATTTGTATGTTTTTTTTTTTTTTTTATTAACACTACTTTTTAATTATTTTAGTCATGTTCTTCATTCTCTGGATCATTTGAGGCTATATTTGAAGGCTGTAAAGACAAGAAAGTAGCCTACAAAAGCGGGGGTTTCCACTCCAAGGAAGTTAACACGATGGATGTAAAGTAATATATTAATATATTTAATCTAAAATAGTTGTCAAATGTCACACTAAATAAAAACAAACCCCTACCTGTGTAGGCTATGACACTAAAGAGCTGCATTTGGGCTAAAAAAAAAAAAATCCCCATAGCCTACACATATATCTGTAAGAGCTATATGACTTCATGGTAGTTTCTCAGTCTATGGTATGATATATCACTATTGCTGTTGCATAAAATATCTGTGTTTGTAATAACGTGATGTGTTTGTTGTCCACTTAGAAAGTTCCCGGGTTGGTAAAGTGCCCGTGGACTTTCTCCGCAGACGGGCTTTAAACGGGTTAACGAACCAAATTGTCGTCACGTGACCGTTGCGTTATGAAATATATAGGTCAACACGTTTCTCGTTGGCACGTGTAGCCTTCTGTCTTACGTAAAGTCTCATGCAAAGGTCTCGAATTACACTATGTAGGTGAGGGCCGAAGCTCGTCGAAATTAGAGGCGACGTATCACTTCGTCGGTTTTTAACTGGGGGAGTGAGGGCGAGGACACCATTGGAATAACTACCAACTACATTGAGTAGCCTACTTTTTTTTGTTTTAGTCGTTCACGTAGATTGCTTGTTGTGTTTGAGAATGATATAGCAATTAAAAATTATAACATGGCACTGTTTAGTGTTGCCACCCTTAACGACCCCCTTATCAGAGTCGAATAGTATTATTGTAGATATGCTATTCAAGCAGAATCACATTCTAATAGTGTCATATGGATCTTGTAAATACGGAAAATCACAGTATGTTTATTTCCAGATGGTTCTTTTTATGCCATAGCTTTGTCATTGTTCCTTTGAAAATGAGAACAGAGTGAGACCTCCTTGTTCTCCTCCCTATAGCCACTATGTTTGGAGGGAACGCGCGCACGACACTTCTTTTTTTTTTTTAGGACATCAAAATGTGCTTTAACCCGATAAATCTCACCGGGAATGGCCGGGCTGGGCTGGCTCTGTTTGAAATTAATCGAATATTTGTTTTTGCGTTGTCACAATCTCATTGTGATGGAATCCTGTCAATCCTGTTAGACCGTCCACTCTCGGACAATTAGCATCGTAATGCAATAGGCTATAGAACATCATCATGTTTTTCACTGCAGCTAAAATGCAAGTCGGTCACTCACTTGTTTTATGACGTCAAATGAAATCATACAGGCCTACAAATGGGATTTGCATTTTAACAGCAGATGCCAACTCTGAAACACATTTATGCTGGGTCATTTCCACACCATACATTGATTTAATAGCATTATGTAAGTGTCACACAGCTTAATGCAGACCCGCAAGTTAGATGTTTTTTTTTTTTTTTTTCCAAATTATAGGGATGTTGATTCATGAGTGAGACTGAAATGAATGGACTGTAAAACGCCGTCCCAGTAGCCTCAATACGGGCATGCCATGAATGAACTAAAAAGCGATGGAGGAGGAGACAAGTGTGAACTATTCAATTTCCTAGACGACATGGAGTGTTCCGTTCTTAGCCATATCCCTCACGTTTCACCCCCCCTCCACAACCCTTTGTAAAAAAAAAAATGAAGTCAATTTATACAACACCCTACTATCTGCATGTAGATCCCCTCCTCTCCTCTGTTACTACTACAGCTGGTGGCTGGCTCCACATGCGGCGCTCCGTAGCCGTCACCGGCTCCAGTCTGTAGGCATGTCGGCCGGTGGCTCTGACGGGACGGCGGACAGGCCAGCAGGTAGGGGCTCAGGGACGGGTTGCTTGGGGACGACAGCTGTATTAATTGTGTGTAATTCAGCTCGCTAGTTGTATTATCAGTGTGTGTCCGACGGGACCAATGTTTGTGTTGCTTCTTAACCATCATTTGGCTGCCAACAAAAACAGAGGTAGGCTAATGTAATACTTCCAGAAAGTACTTCGGAACTTATTCGGTCACTGGTCATGTGACTAATACGGTTGTTTTACGGTAGACAGCGATAGGTTGTGATGAGTAATGTTTATGGTTAGGTTTTTGTTAATTCGACTTAATGGTGACATTAAAAGGAGGTGATAAAAGAAGCGAGTTAGCTACTTTTATCAGTAGCGAGTCGGACTGTAACGACACCACCTAGCCGAACGCGTTACTAATCTCTTTCTATACATTCTATGGAACTAGCTGCAGCACGGGTGATGGAGCAGCCAGGCAGCCTGCCTACTAGCCTACTATAGGTTACCCAGATAACCGATTGGCAACCGGTGACGACTGCGGCAGTCACCGGTGTAAGCCGAGGGGAAACGCGGAGGGGCGGGGGGGGCTTTGGCTTTGTTCCATTTCGAGAGGGCAATAAACCTCATGGAACCACGTGGATGTAACCATGGCGATGATTTAATCTATTTTATTATACAAAGTTTATGTCACTACCACCATATTTCCCTTACCTCGCTACGTATTTTTGCCTAACCTTCATTCACCAAACTGTCCCCGGGGAGCTTAGTTTGTCACGTGGTTCACGTGCTTCTTTCTAAACTGGGTCAGTAGATCAGTAGAGCAGCGCTGCCTTCACTGGGCAGCAGAGGGGGCTATTCGCTCCCTGCCGCTTCGAAAACCGACCAAGAACCATTACAAAGTCAAAGTCAAAGTATCTTTATTAGTCTCCCCAAGGAGAAATTCATCACAGAGAAATTGCTGCAAGAGTTACAACAGAGACACACAACAAGCACAGGGTTAAAATACTGGCTACTCAAAGAGCTGTGCAAATTGCAAATTACCATTTTCTATAGGCTACTTGTGCAAAAAAAAAAAAAAAAGCCATCCTTCCTACATTCTTCTGTTCTACCATACATGCCTTACAATCGCCCCTACTTCCATAAGCATCAATGCATTCAGTCCTAAAAATAAAATTAATTTATCCATTCATAAATATCCTTAACAATCCATTGTGAATATGCATTCATTCCTTCAGTCATATCTATACTTACATTCAGTCACAGATAAATTCATGGTCATACGTTCATCGCTGCTCATTAATGAGCTTAACTGAGAGAGGGACAGATGAGTGCTTATACCCATTATATTTGCACAGAGGAACCCTGTACCTCTTTCCTGAGTTCAATAGCTCAAACTCTGAAAACAACACGTGACAGTTATCAGATAGAATGGTCTTAGCCTGCCTGATTGTTGCCTGATCAAAAAGCTCCTGCAATACAGTAATGTGTCAGCTATCAAAACTCTTCGAAGCCAACGCCACATCACATTAGTTAGAAAACCATCTAAACTAAACCCATATACAGCAAAGGAGCTTTGAAAACAAAAGCACCAGAGCATATTAATATCGCCATAAGCATTGAAAGGTCCTGGGCGACTGTTTAATACAAGAACTTAGTGAATCATTATGAGGTGTAATAATGTTATAAAAACAATTCTTCAGTTCCAGTCACACACTTTAAAACTATATTTGAATATTAAATGAATTATAGTCATTCATATCCACCGGATAGACTTATAAAATATAGTAGGCTACAAGAGCAGTAGGGTCACCATAAATTCATCATTAATCCCCACAACATTTACAGTCCCTCCCCACAAATGTATTAGGCTATTTAATGTAAACTCCATGAAGTATGTTCTATAGTACTTTTGATTTTCTTCAGTAGGACAGCAGTCTATACAAGCTTAGAACCCTGAAAGTGTATTTCACAATTAGGTCAAAAAAGCAGAACTCATAATGTAGAAAAAAATGTAATCTATATTAAAAGTACATGTGCTAAATTTAAAGTTAAGTAGGCTATTGAAGAATGTCCCTTAGTATCAAAAGTAAAAGCGGGAGTGTTTTGTCATGCCATTTGTCTCCAAATACTCTAGTTTCTGTTTTATTCTATGTTAGTTTATGTAGGCTACCTTTTATTTATTTATTTCTGTTACTTTCTATACTGTTTCTGTTTCTATTGTACTGCTGCAACAACCAAATTTCCCCACTGGGGAACAATAAAGGTATCTTATCTAATCTAAAATTCTTGTTGCACAAATGTGTAAGCATTTGGATTAGATAGACCTGCTTTAACAATATTGTAGCAGGTCTATCTAATCCAAATGCTGTTGGCTTTTAAAACTTTAACATTGCCATCATGTTTATGGAATGTTTTCCACGTAAAATCCTGCAAATTAACTATTAACAGACAACATCTGCAGTTTATTTATTTGAAAGCATGGAGAGGAACTTGAAGAAATAACTTTTTTTTGCAGGCAAGGCAAAACTGATCACAACTGAACAAAACCTAGGATCCAGCAAAGCTTGAACTGAAAACCTTAAATTTAAACTAATCTGACTAGGGGATGAAGTGCAGGTGGATAGATGGGCAGAGACCAGGGCGTAGGTTTTGTTTCAACACTGGGGGGGGGGGGGGGGGGACACACACATTATAGCCGGAGGGTCTGGGGGTCATCCCTCATAACATTTTGACAGTAAAAGTGGTGGCTCTGCCCCACAGAAGGCTGAGGTCATTTGATGTGTGCAGTGAAATGCGTGTTATCACACTGTGGTGGCCACCATTGCACTCTTCTATGCAGCAGTGTGTTTGGGGGGGGGGGACACAAACACCAAGCGACTGGACAAGCTGATGAAAAAGGCTATCTCTGTGCTTGGCAGGAGGCTGCACTCTTTGAAAACTGTAGTTGAGAGGAGCACATTAAAGTGCTCATATGATGCTCATCTTCAGGTTCATAATTGTATTTAGAGGTTGTACCAGAATAGGTTTACATGGTTTAATTTTCAGAAAACACCATATTTTTGTTGTACTGCACATTGCTGAAGCTCCTCTTTTCACCCTGTGTGTTGAGCTCTCTGTTTTAGCTACAGAGTGAGACGTCTCACTTCTGTTCCATCTTTGTTGGGAGTCGCACATGCGCAGCCCCTAGGTAAGGACTACTAGCCAGTCAGAAGCAGAGTATGAGGGCGTGCCACGCTAGCAGCTAGGCGAGCATTATAACGTGTGTTACAAAGTGACGTACGTTTGTCTCTGAAGTAAAGGCTGGACTACAGTAGAGCTGTTTGGAGCAGTTTGTGAACAGTGTTTTCTGTTGGAGATGGTAAGTCCCTTTGGGGTGGACTTTGGGGTTTTTCACTTTGTAAACCTATAACGTGCACAAAAAAGATATATAACACGATAAAGGAAAGGGAAAATGCCCAAAAAGCATAATATGAGCACTTTAAACAAAATGGAAGCTATCATGGACAGTAGAAGACACCCTCTCCACAGCCTCCTGGCTGGGCAGAGAAGCAGCGGCAGCAAAAGGCTCCTCTCATTGTGCTGCAGAACTGAGCGGTTCAGGAGATCCTTTGTCCCCACTGCTATAAGACTCTTTAACACCTCCTGAAGAACGCATTACAATATATTCTAGTAGTTCTATAGTCTTTTTTAACAATTATTTTAAGGCTATTTATTTATCCATATGGTTTTAGTGTGGAAATGTGGTTGCTTCTTTGAGCTGCTGGACATCTGAATTTCCCTTTTGAATTTCTATTCTATTCTATGAAGGTGCAGTGACTACAGAGCAAGCAAGTCACCGCCTACATCCAGAGGTATACATTAGTAGTCTGAACATGGAGCACTGGCGGATTAATACAACTGCAAAGGGTGGCGATCCCGGCGCTGTTGATGGATCTTGAAACTGTGGCCTCGAAACAACAGCCGGTGTTGAATATCAAGAAAAGAAAGTGCTCTCGTCTGCTTGAGCTGGACGGTTTTGTAAAAAAGCTGTATAAATACAGAGTATCCATCCTTTAAAAAAATCCTTACAAATCTTTTGTTGTAGTTTTTTTGAATTGAAAAGTAGTCCTACATTTGCACACGAGAAGTCAACACTTAAACGCAGCTTGTATCCACATCTTTGCTCTGGCTGTTTAGCACGACCTGTCTGCCATTGTAATTCATGTGTGTGTGTGTGTGTGTGTTTTTTCTGTTATGACTTGGCTCCGTGTTGGAGGAAACATAGCAGCACTTGCTTGGCTTTTGTGGAATATTTTGCTTGAGCAAAGCACTGAAATTAGAAGTCTGCATAAATATATTCTGTATTTTCTATTGTCTTAACATCCTAAAAATGTGTCAAAAGCCAAGAAGAGATTGGCCCGATTGTTTTTGCTTTCCATTGTGATGGTTGTTAGGCACATGTGGCTCTGTATGCCATTAATTGGCCATTTTACTGCCCTTGCTTTTTGTTGCTGTACTAATATCTGGCTTTTTACTGCTGGATTAGCTGGCTGTGTACTGGTTTGTATTGTGCATCGAATCAGGGTATTGAATTCACTGGTGTTCTATTTGACTTTTCCCTGGCTATATATCATGTTGAATTCAAATCAGGTCATCTACTTTCCACTACCAAATACCTTAAAGTTATTAAAGTGGAATGAAATGTACACTTGTTGGAAAATGTACAGCCGTAAAGAAATGCATGTAGGTCATATAGTGCGTACTCTTGTACTGTTGGGCATACTGAGTTTTCTCCACTCCTGTGCATCTCCCCTGGGGTTGGTGGGCTATGTTTCTGTGTTTCAGTAATATGGTATGTCGTCTCCGGCCCTGCAGGCTTGGCCTCTCACTCCTGTCACGACGGGAGCACAAAGCCGGCACTGTCGCTTCCTAGATGGCACTTTATTTTTTATTTTTTTTGGCCAGTCAGCTGGCAGAGCTCACACAGGTACCTGGGGGAAATGTTCCTGACTAATAAGGGAACAGGAAAAACTGTGATGTTGGAGGCAGCGTGTTGTGCAGCATCAGTGGTGAAGAGGTGTGATTGCTGGAAGGGAGCGCTGGCAAGTGTTCGCTCCCACATTCCACTTTAGCGTCAGTGATGACCTACTAAACTTCACTCCACTGCTCATTGAGTTGTGGAAGTCACGATCAACAACAGTCACGTTGAAAAGCTTTCTTCATCTTGTTAAAACCTTTCCCCCCAAATAAATGTCACAATTTAAAGTATATAGTCCTGAAAGGGAAGTAGGTCATTGTTACAGCATTATATAAATGGCCCAAACCCCATTTACTCTTGTGTGCCTTTTAAACTGACACACTGTGAGCATAGCTGGATGTTTGGCGCCACCTGGCAACCTCCAGCCAGAAACAGATCAGACAACAGAGCCGGACTGAGCCGTGTGTGTGTGTGTGTGTGTGTGTGTGTGTGTGTGTACAAACTCACAAGATGGGCTACTTTATGGTTGCCAAATACTGTCACGTCCACTTCCCGCTCTTGATTTGCGTTTTGTTTGTTTTCATGACTTCCTGTTTTATTTTGTAGTAACACTGTCTGTCTTCGTTCCAGGTCACTTGTCTTCCCATTGTCTGCCTTCCTGCCTGTGTGATTACCCTCCCGTCCCTAATGTGTATCACCTGTGTGTAATCGTCTTCCCAGTGTGTGTGTGTGTATATATATATGTATGTATGTATGTATGTATGTGTGTGTATATATATATATATATATATATATATATATATATATATATATATATATACACACTCCCCTTGTTTCACTAATCTGTAGCCAGATTGTTGTTGAACCTCGTGTGTCTCACTCTCCAGCGTATTCCTAGTATTTGTTTTCCAGTGTTACCTAGACCTTTAGTTTGTATACTGAGGACGTTTTCTGCCTGCTGATTTTCTACCTCTGCCTGATTGTTCTCTGAATAATAAAGCTCCTTACCTTTTCATCTCCTACTCTGAGTCGTGCTTTTGGGTCCACCATTGTATTCTGACAAATACAGATCTACATGTCTGCTGTGTAGGACTTTTATGGAAGCAAAGAAAGGCCATAATAACTAATAGTAGTATGGTCAATGCTAAGGTAATTGTCATTAGTAAAAAACAAAAACACAGGTCTGTTGGACGATTCCAAAGAAGGCCTTAAACAAAAAAATAATACAAACGTAGACTTAGACAGGTAGATGATAGAAGGGGTATTACATGCAACAAAGGACCCGGGCCGCAGCGGTAATGTGGCATGCGCTGTAACCACTCGGCTACCGAGGCACTCCCACATCTGCATTTGTAAGACTGGCAATTAAAATATTTGACATCAACCAATCAAAATCAAAACTAAACGGTTTTTCTAAATGTAGTTCAAGGCATTTGATCTTACTTGCTTAGAGCCAGAGTCCAGTGTTTTCCCTAGCTTTGTGGAAGACTTAGGTGCGGGTATTTGGCGGGGGGTTTAGGCGTCCTTCCTCAAGAAAATGTGACGTTTTTCAATAAAAAAAAAAAAAAAAGCAATTCCCCCATAAATTTTGTATCTCTTTGGCGTCTCTTTGTAGTCACTTTGTGTCCCTTTGTGGTAGTTTTGCGTCTCTTTTTTTTACATCATATTGTAGCATTATTATAACCATATCTGTGCACAAAAGCTAATGCAGATAATAAATAAATAACACTCCACAAAGTTTAAAGACAAAACTTGCTAAAGAAGTCCAACTACAATCATTAGATCTGAGAAAAGTCTTTTAGTCACATTCATTTATTGGGTGCTGCCCAAAACTCGGGGTGTTGCACCTAAATCTTTATAATGGAGTCTAATCAGCTTCAATCTTCTTGATTGATTATTTTTATTTGCTGCTATGCTTGATATGAGCCACAAAGACCCAATACACCCTAGTGGCAGAGCAAGTCTTATTCATTCATTAATGGTGAATTATTAATAGGGCATCTGACAAGCCAGCACTACAGAGCTCTCAAGGGTTTTACGTTCTCATTTGCAGTCTTGTTTCCATGTATCAGATCTCGCTGCAGAGGGGGAATGCCCAGAGCAAGCAGGCTCCTCCCTGCCGGCTGTCGAGGTGCCGAGGAAACGAAAGGGAGACGTGGAGGAGAGGTCAGGCACCCATGGACAGTAAGAGAAGTGCTATGTCAATTATATGAAAACACACGGTACTGTACAATGCATATATATCCTCATAGTGCTGGGCAATAATTCTATATGATCATTTATCGTCTTTCAATGGAATCATACCGTGATGAATTCACACATCGAGATATCGTAATTCACTATTACGTTGTCTGAATTGATAATAACGAGCACATACTAACTCCATTTTCTCAGAAAATCTGTTGTGAAACATTTTGAGGGAATGTCATTTGAAGAATTGCAGATTAGTTTTAACATCACACTATTTTTTGTACATGCATGGAAACATAGTCAGTATACAGCTGGGGAAAAAAATGTTCTCTATAATTTCACGTGAAACCGTTTACCACATTATTAGTGATTATCTAAAATCTCATTGTAAAAAATATTTTGTGAAAACACCAATTGTCAACCCTACAATATCGAGATCCGTGTATTTGGTCAAGAATCTCTGGTTTTCTCCATATCGCCCAGCCCTATATTCTCATTTTATAGTAAACAACTCACAGTATGTCCGTTCGATTTTACAGGCATAGTGTCGACTTTCAAAAGGACGATGACCGCAGCAGGTACACGGACTTCTTGGCTTTGTTCATACACATTTCTTTACAAGAACACTGGCAAAGAATTTAATTTGTTGATCCCTTTATTTGCAGATCTGAAGGAGAGGATCAGCAAGTCAAAATGAAATGCTTCAGGTGAACCTATTTTTTTTATATCAAATTACAGTGGGGTAATCTGTGTCTTTTAAAGCCTTTTGTGGCTTTGATTGTTCTCATTTACTCTGTAATGTCACCAGCTATTTTAAAACCATAATGACTGTCATAAGTTTTTTTGGTAACACTTTACTTGAAGGTATCTACATAAGAGTGACATGACACTGTCATGAACACATGACACTGTCATGAACACATGATACTGTCATGGCACAGTCATGACACATGAACCCTAACTCTAACTCTAACTCTTTCTCTAACCCTAACTCTAACTCTAACTCTAACTCTAACTCTAACCCTAACTCTAACTCTAACCATAACTTGTCATGACAAAAACCCAGTGACACTTACTAAAAGAAGCGTTATGTCATGAACGTTTATGACTTGTTTATAATGTTTATGACACGTTCCTGACAGTGTTATGTCACTCTTATGTAGCTACCTTCAAGTAAAGTGTAACCATTGTTTTTTAAATAATTGCATTATGAACTCCAAATAATGATCTCTACCCACAATACTACAGAGATGTCTTTCTGATTTCATTCTGACTGCGTCTGCAGGGAGCCTCACCGACAGATTGAGAAGCGGCGGAGGGATAAAATGAACACCCTCATTGACGAGCTGGCAGCCATGATCCCCGCCTGTCAGCCCATGGCGCGAAAACTCGACAAACTCACTGTGCTGCGGAAGGCTGTGCAACATCTGAAAGCCCTCAAAGGTAACTCTGAAACTGGCTGGAATGTAACTAAGTACATTTACTCAAGTGCTCTACTTAAGTACACATTTCAGGTTCTTGTACTTTACTTGAGTCTCTTCTTTTCATGCCACTTTCTACTTCTACTCTGCTACATTTCAGAGAGAAATATTGTACTTTTTACTCCACTACATTCATCTGATGGCTTTAGTTACTAGTTACCTTGCAAATGAAGATTTTTGCACACAAAACACATGGTTTATAAAATACAATGTTTTTTTAATAAATCAAACTACCCAACAATATATAGACCTACAAGTACAGCTGAACCAATTAGCTGTTTAAACACTTAGTTGATTGAACTGTTTTCATGGTTTCTAGTTTCTAAAATGTGAGGATTTTTCTTCATTGAGTACTTTTAGATTTAATACTTAAGTACATTTCGCTGATGATACATACATACTTTTACTTAAGTTACATTTTCAATGCCTGACTTTTACTTGTAACAGAGTATTTTTACAATGTGGTATTAGTACTTTTACTTAAGAAAGGGATATAAATACTTCTAAACAAATAAACAGTTTTATATATTTAACTGTTTTAACTGGTCTTTAATGTTTAATTTCTTATACTGCATGTAACTTTTATTCTCATATTTTATCTGTTTCTAATTTTTGTATCTGTTTTTATGTAAAGCACTTTGAATTGCCCTGTTGCTGAAATGTGCTATACAAATAAAGCTGCCTTGCCTTGCCTTGCCTTCCACCACTGCTCTGAACCCACGTGGTAACTTAGAATGCCAGCGACGTCTATTCTGTTCCATTTAAAAAAAATGGTGTCTCCTGTGTTTCCAGCTGGGACAGGCAGCGCCTTTACAGACACCACCTTCAAGCCTTCAATCCTGTCTCATGATGACCTCAAGCACCTTCTGCTCAGGGTAGGTACTCATGTAAGACCCCAACCAGTTCCTATTTCATTATTACATCTATCTATCTATCTATCTATCTATCTATCTATCTATCTATCTATCTATCTATCTATCTGTCTGTCTGTCTGTCTGTCTGTCTGTCTGTCTATCTATCTATCTATCTATCTATCTATCTATCTATCTATCTATCTATCTATCTATCTATCTATCTATCTATCTATCTATCTATCTATCTATCTATCTATCTATCTATCTATCCATCTATCTGTGTATTAACATGTCTTTTTATCTCTTTCTACCAGGCTGTGGACGGTTTCCTGTTAGTTGTAAGTTGTGACCGGGCCAAAATCCTGTTCATCTCCGAGTCCGTCTCCAAGATCCTCAACCTTAGCCGGGTGGGTGTGGCACACACTCATTTTGCTGTAGTCATCAGCTTTAAATATTAAACGTTGCAGGTCATTCTGCTGGTTCACCTGGCTTAGATGCTCAACATTCAACCTACCTTTTCTTTTTGCTTTTTTATGTTGTCAAAATGAGGCAAAATAGCATAAAAGTACGGAGCCACAAAAATGACAAAATATAGTAACATTTTACTAGAGTAGTCAACAATCTAACTGAAAATATCAAATAATGGTAAGTGAAATAACTCAGTGTAAAAAGTGAAAAAAAAAAATGAATTATAGCTTTATACTTAAACCATTCTAGGTAAGGCCCCCCTCCAGAAAAATGTTTTAATAAAAAAAAAAAATGCTGTTATGATTAATATGATGTTTATCATGGTTTCCCCACAAAAAAAAATTATTTAAAAAAAACTCTGAAAAGGGGCTGGTAGCACAGCTACTCTTTCTCCCTCATTGAGAAATAATGGATCTGGCCTCGCCCCACCCACCACTGCTGCTCGTGCCCACGCTGTGTTGAGACTCATGCGATGACTACATTATAGCATCTTGACCGCTGAAAGAGCAGTGTGCATCAAGATCGCATGAAACAGTGAAGGGATTTAGCCATGGTCTACATGTTTGAGTCTCACGCTGGGTTCAGACAGGAGGTGGCAGGATGTCCCGCCCTATCAGGTGCAACAACGCTAACAGGAGGCTCAGGAAGATGTCAGTCTAAGTACACCCACAAAGTCCTGGGAAGAGGTCTAAACAGACTAGTCTATATCCATGACATTCCACTTCCGGGATTGTTCAGGTGCCGCGGGAAATACCGCCGGATGTCCCTCTTTTTCAGCCGGATGTCCATCACCTTTCGCTTTCTTTGTGTTGGCATTCTAAACTCCGGTGGATTTCTGAGGACTATGGTTAACTGCTCCTCAGATCTCTGCAGGGTAAATCCAGACAGCTAGCTAGACTATCTGTCCAATCTGAGTTTTCTGTTGCACGACTAAAACAACCTTTGAACGTACACGTGTTCCAACAAAACAAGTTCCTTCCCGAGGTTATTTTGCAGCAGGACCGTTGCTCCGTGCAGTGATTAGACCATTGTGATTGGTTTAAAGAAATGCCAATAAACCAGAGCACGTTTTTCTCCCATCCCGGAATGCTGTGTGGACTAGCCAGACCCTCCTCCGCAGTGCTGTGGAGGAAGGTCTGGCAAGGTCGAGACTAAAACAGACAGATGAACTGAATACACCTGTGTAGGTGTTCAGAGCCTCTAATCAAATTGTTGATGTTAAAGTAAAGAAGCGTTATACCTTTTTACTAACCGATTGGTGGGAAAATTGCACTGCATTTTGTCAGTTTGGGCCCCCATATAAAGGTCTCAACTTCATCTACTCTCAGCATGCTGGATTTGTGCTGGTGCCACATATTCCTCATATGGTGGAGGAACCGGATCTTTACAACTCAAGTCTACAACACAAAATTGTGTTTCTGCAGATTTTATGAGCAAACATAAAAAATTTTAGCAATCTCTGAGCTTTATAAAAAAAAAATATATATATAAAGTCTGTTGGCTTGGCATCCAGAGTGACAACCACACCTGCTCTACATTCTTGACCACATTTTCCAGCTTTGACACGGACTGTAGGCAGGCAGAAAGGAATGGAGATTAGGAGGGATGTAAAAGAAAAGCTTCTAAAGTAATCTGACACCATGTCTGCAGGGCAGCATGTGTTATTTTGGGGATAACCAGTAAACCATGACTAGATACATGCTGCAGCAATTCTCTTATAGTCTAGATACATTGACTGTATGTAGAGCTGCAAACAGTCAGCTGATATCTTCCTATACAAGTTTTGATAAAATGAGCTGCATGATCAGGGCTGTAGAAGAACCGGAAAGGATACACAACTGAACAAACAACACAACAATTAAGCATCAGGTTGCAGTTTATGAACAAAGAGAGTTGAATAAAACAAAGATAGTAAAGTTGAATAAATGGCTGCATGTCATATGGGTTCATAGTTGGAGCTGACTGGGCAGAGCTTGTTCGATTTCATCCATCCCAAAGACATCAACAAGGTGAAGGAACAGCTGTCGTCTTCGGAGTATCCTCGCCAATGCCTCATTGATGCTGCAAGTAAGTCTGTTGCCAGGTTGTTTCAATCATTTATTCATTCATTCATTCAACCTTTATTTATATTCGAGAGATCATTGAGGGGGGACCCTCATTTACAATGACATTGAGTAAAATTACAAAGACAAAAACCAAACAACAACACCATCATAAGAAAAATAGAAAGACAGTAAAACCTTCTGAGTTGGAAAAATGATTTGATGAATAAATCAGGATAATAAGGATGCAAAAGCAAGTACAAGTAGAAGTTTGCAGGTTTAAAACCAGGGCCACGTTCAGCCCCGACACAATGTATGTAGCAACACGTTTTCTTAAACTGAAACGGGGGGGTGTTGAATACATTGTTGTGTGCGCATGAGCTCTGCCTTTTTATTACCACGAGTTTACAGACACGTCTCTGCTGATTGGTTATCACCTGTGACACAGCCAATGAACGACAGACACACCCACCAAATGAGAGAAAACGTATCTCAAAGCCGTGGCACACCGTAGCCTCAACAACCCTTTTCCTACGAAACAACTTCAATTGTAACCTAATGTGGAAGTAGAAGACAACTGCTCCACATTGTAGCTAGAGCTGTAACAATTCCAAATGTTGCTGCACAATTGATTGTCTCAGAAATAATTGTGATCAACGATATAATTGTCTCTTTCAGTCAAATAAAAAAAAAATGTATTTATCTGTTATGTGACCCAGATGGTGTAATAACACAAGTACACAGCTTATGAAGTAAACCACGTCTCTTTTTTTAAAATCATAAAACATTGTATTTTTTTCTTAAATGAACATAAAATTGATAATCACCATCAACAGTCATACCCCTTAAGACCTTAGCTAATGTTAGCAATTAATTGGTGTTAAACAAAGAAACGGCGATTACTTCGAAAAGATTGCGATTAGACAATTATTAAATAATTGTTACAGGCCTAATTGTAGCTATATCTGAAATGAGAATCAAGCAAGCTGACAATTAACACTATATGTAAACGCCACCAATGCTGTCTTTCTGTGTGCAGCCGGGGTTCAGGTGCAGGTGGACGCCCCCGCCAGGCCGCCCCTCTTGTCCACCGGAGCCCGGAGATCCTTCTTCTGCCGGTTGAAGCACAGTCGGGTGGCGGGGAAGCAGGACAAACACTTTCTGCCCTGTACTTCCAAAAAGAAAGGTCAGTACAGGCAGGGGCGGATCTACAGGGGGGCAAGAGGGGGGGGGGGCAGCTTACCCCCCTCTGTAGGGCCTTGCCCCCCCAGCTGCCCCCCTACCTTTGGTGTTAAAAAAAACTGTGCTTGTAAAAACAAACTGCCACTATGTCCACAAGCTTCATAAAACATTGAAACAATTAATTTATATTAATTAATAATAAATAATAATTGTAGATGTAATCTTAGCCCCCTGCCCCTCAAATACTTAGCTACGTCCCTGCATTAAACGTGCAGAGTGGCGTTCGCACAGTCTGGCTCGCACACAGCGAGTCTGCTGCGCGTGCGGTGGCCCTGCATCCTGGCAAAGACTGGAGCGACTGAAACGTGTGGTCAGTGTTGGGAAAGTTCACTTTCTACATGAACTAGTTCAAAGTTCAGGTTACACATTTTAAAATGAACTAGTTCAGTTCATAGTTCATACTTCAAAATTTTGAACTAAGTTCACAGTTCCAAAAATGAACTAGTTCATAGTTCTTTTTTCCATATGTTGCTGCGAGCTATTATTTTTCAAAATGATTGCCACAGCCCATATAGAACCACAGACAGCAATTATTTTATCAGTTTTAACACTGAAACGATGCGTCAGATTTCTTTGCTTGCACATACCTTGAAGGCTAGCCGGGTGCTTCAGTTCAATGTGCCGTTTCAGGTCTGCTGTGGATGTGACTGAAGTGCGGATTTTCTTTTTGAAAGCTGGCAGGCAAAGTTTGCGCAGAAATGTACGATTTTTCCCATGCTCACCAACCTTGTCATAAAACTTGTTTACATGATCATACGACGCATCCTTGCTGCTTTTTCGCCTATGTGTTGCTGTCGCCTCCTTGCTGCTTTTTGTTTTGATGACACATGCGGCGGTGCGACACTGGTGGCTGGTGTTGCCAGATTGGGTGTTTTTTCCGCTACATATTAAGGCCTGTTGTTTTAGCCAGGTTTTTGCCTGGAAGGCTTTATAGAAATCTGGCACCCTATTGAACGAAGTTAAACTGAGAGAGCGTGCTGTTCACAGACACCAGAATGGACGAGTTCACAGTAACATTCGTTCAGTTCACGTTCGCCCAAAATATGAACGAGTTCATGAACTATCGTTCAATGAATGCGTTCAGGCACAACACTGCGTGCGGTATACTCACCGCAGCCAACCTATCGAGCGCCAGTGTGATGTCATGGGAGCGCCGTAACTGTTTAT